>NW_027456104.1:192500-405000 GCF_040206685.1 Ascaphus truei | reverse complement strand
TCAAGGGCTGCATCCCTGCATGAGTTGGAACATACCTATCATACAGGGATGAGAGAGAGAGACAGAGAATGAGAGAGAGACAGAGAATGAGAGAGAGACAGAGAATGAGAGAGAGACAGAGAATGAGAGACAGAGAATGAGAGAGAGACAGAGAATGAGAGAGAGACACAGAGAGAGAGAGACAGAGAATGAGAGAGAGACAGAGAGAGGGACATAGGGAGAGAGAGACACAGAGAGAGAGAGACAGACACAGAGAGAGAGAGAGACAAAAGTAATGTACTGTATAACCATTATACCGTACCCCCTAGTATTCGTGTAATCATTGTCCCACACCCCCTTTTACTCACGCTTTGGCAATACTGAAATGTTCTTTTGACAGAGACACACAGAGAGAAACAGAGACACACAGAGAGAGACAGAGACACAGAGAGAGAGACAGAGACACAGAGAGACACACAGAGAGAGATAGAGACACACAGAGAGAGACAGAGACACAGAGAGAGAGAGACACGGGCCTATTTAGTAAGCGTCGATAAGGCTGCGTCTATAGTATTTCAGACGGAGGGAAGGCACACACGCTGCAATACACTTGCTGAAGCCTGAGCTTTTTTATGGCTTTGCAGGGTATGCAGCGGGTGCGATTGGGGGCGTGTCCCTCTCTCTGTCTCTCTCTCATTCTCTGTCTCTCTCTCTCTGTGTCTCTCTCTCATTCTCTGTCTCTCTCTCATTCTCTGTCTCTCATTCTCTGTCTCTCTCTCATTCTATGTCTCTCTCTCATTCTCTGTCTCTCTCTCATTCTCTGTCTCTCTCTCTCATCCCTGTATGATAGGTATGTTCCAACTCATGCAGGGATGCATCCCTTGATTTTATGATAACTCAATAAAGATTCTTCATTTTTGGCCAGACCTGTTCTTCTTTTGGATCGCGGTGCGCTATATCATTTTTCTGCACTTCTGGACATCACTCTACAGCAGCACGCGATGGAGGGGAAATTCTGGTGAAAGCAGTGGTACAGTGAGTACATAGGGCCAGCCCAATGAGGCAGAGGAGGCTGTCCTAGGACTACCTACCCCTGCCTTCAGGGTATCATCTGGTGCCCGAATTTATTGAGACTCTAATGAATGTATCTTAAAATTGTCAAAATCCAGACTGCATTCCCCTCCTACCTGTGTATAAGGACACTCTAGAGCACCTTACTCTATCCTATCTGCCATCACAGTCTCCATGGGTAATGAGTTCCACATTTTAACTGCCCTTACTGTAAAGAACCCTTTCCTTTGTTGCTGGTGAAATTTCCTTTCCTCCAACCTTAAGGGATGGCCCCGAGTCCTTTGTACTGCCCGTGGGATGAATAGTTCTTTTGAAAGCTCCTTGTATTGTCCCTGAATATATTTGTATATAGTTATCATATCCCCTCTTAGACGCCTCTTTTCTAATGTAAATAAATCCAATATAGCTAGCCTCTCCTCATAAGTTAGAATGTCCATCCCCTTTATTAATTTGGTGGCTCTTCTCTGCACTCTCTCTAGTTCCATAATGTCTTTTCTTAGGATTGGTGCCCAAAATTGTAGTCCATATTCAAGGTGTGGTCTTACTAATGCTTTGTAAAGGGGCATAATTATGTCTACTTCCCTTCCATCCATTGCCCGTTTGATGCAAGATAAGATCTTGTTTGCCTTTGCAGCTACTGCATGACATTGGGCACTATTGCTAAGCCTGCTGTCTACAAGCACCCCTAAATCCTTCTCCATCAAGGATTCCCCCAATATATCTCCATTTAATTTGTAAGTTGCCTTTTTATTCTTGCATCCCAAATGCATAACCTTACATTTATCTGTATTAAACCTCATTTGCCATTTACCTGCCCACGTTTCCAGTCTCTCCAAGTCCTTCTGAAGCGAAATTTCATCCTGCTCTGATGAGACGGAGGCATTCACCCCAGAAACCTGATCCTGTCATCCCCCATACCATCGCGGGAGATTCAGGCCCCCCTGTTGCCAGCAGGTATGCACCACACTCAGACACGTAGCCAGACCCTAGTACAGAGGAGGGGGGCCCGATCTGCGATTGGCCCAGGGAAGGGGGGCTACATTGGGAATCGATGTTATTTTTCTTCATATTAATGGGTATCCTCAAAGCTAATGATATGCCAAAATGACGTCCATTAGCAAAACTACAATTGTTTCTTCACTTTTTCTGCTTGATCAATAGGGTGACCAGATTTCGAAAATGAAAAACCGGGACACCTTAAAAAATAATTTATTAAACAAATTACATCACGTGACACCCCCCGTTGCCATGACAACAAGACACTCTGATGCCCCTGCAGTGTTAGTGTGTATAGAGGTGGGGGCTTTGCTTGGGCCCTTCAACTCTTACAGCCAGGGCATTATTGGCCAGGAATGCCCAGTTCGGAGGGGATTACTACTTTAAAATGTATTTGATTCGTAACAACATCAAAAAACTCTAATACCAATAACTAACAACCACAGACAATGATAATCTAAACCATCAAATAAAATGTCTACGGCCCTTGTTCAAGCATGTTTGCGGTACTTACCAGATAAATCAGTGCCTGCAATCCACGACTGTATCCGCCTCTCCGAGCGTCTGAAAGCAATCCAGCGTTCCTGGTGTGTGGCTGAAGAGGTGAGGGACTCCCTCCTCTCAAACGGAAAAGAAGAGCAAAAAATAGAGTTGGAACATACCTATCATACAGGGATGAGAGAGAGAGACAGAGAATGAGAGAGAGACAGAGAATGAGAGAGAGACAGAGAATGAGAGAGAGACAGAGAATGAGAGAGAGACAGAGAATGAGAGAGAGACAGAGAATGAGAGAGAGACACAGAGAGAGAGAGACAGAGAATGAGAGAGAGACAGAGAGAGGGACATAGGGAGAGAGAGAGACACAGAGAGAGAGAGAGACAGACACAGAGAGAGAGAGAGACAAAAGTAATGTACTGTATAACCATTATACCGTACCCCCTAGTATTCGTGTAATCATTGTCCCACACCCCCTTTTACTCACGCTTTGGCAATACTGAAATGTTCTTTTGACAGAGACACACAGAGAGAAACAGAGACACACAGAGAGAGACAGAGACACAGAGAGAGAGACAGAGACACAGAGAGACACACAGAGAGAGACAGAGACACACAGAGAGAGACAGAGACACACAGAGAGAGACAGAGACACAGAGAGAGACACGGGCCTATTTAGTAAGCGTCGATAAGGCTGCGTCTATAGTATTTCAGACGGAGCGAAGGCACACACGCTGCAATACACTTGCTGAAGCCTGAGCTTTTTTATGGCTTTGCAGGGTATGCAGCGGGTGCGATTGGGGGCGTGGCAATAAATATTTGGAGGCGTGGCAATAACGTTCCGGCGCGGACGTCACTTCCCTACCTCACATCCCGATCCACCGGCATTTTTTCACATGCAGCATCTGAAGCACTGTGCAGACAAGAAGAAAAATGCACACAATGCGCACCAGAGATTAAAATATAGTAAATTATTTATTAATAAAACAAGAAATAACCGAGGAGGATCCAACCCCACCTCAGTACTTTCTTCTCGTTGCTATTGCCACACTATACGTCCTGACGCCGGAAGGGAAGTTGGTACGCGACCAAGACGAGACACCGGATTTACAGTGGAACCACAACATACCACAGATTGCTGGAAGACCACACTGCGAGGGGCGCAGCCTATCGAGTTTCCCGGTCATCGTCCAAAGTCTGGAGCTGCGGAGTGACCACCGGATTACCACGGAGCCCGAGCCTGTCTCATACAATGCTTTTACCAAACGGATGTTTGTGAGTTTGCTATTTTTATCTTGTCCAGGAAATGAAATTGTTAAACCGAATTTACACTTGGAGCGGGCGCTTTCTCTTCTTTTTGTTTAGATATCTATCGAGGAGGTGGTTGTTTCCCTGAAGAGAGCTGCCAGGGCTCCAGAGGACGCCCGAATTGGATCCTTTTATGATTGAGTTATAACATAGCTATTAGAGCTAGGTTTCTGGACTTTTATTGTGTTTAGGCATAGTGTTTATTATTATTTTATTACAGCTACTTTTTAGTAATTGCACTGTTATTAATTCTGACCACTAATTCTCACTGCCATTATAATCTCTCTCTAGCCACAACCAAATTGCTATATCAGCTATATTATTTATTGGTTATACCAGGGGAGCACAAACTTTTGCAGCTCGCCCCCCTGCCGGTGCTCGCGCCCCCCCACCTTACCTTGATGCGGCGTCATGTGACCTGCAGCGGCATTTGACGAGGGTGACGTCACATGACCCCGCAGCGTAATTTAACATACTGTGCTATATCTATGCACACACAGCTGTCTCTAGGCATAAAACACATCCACACCGGGGGAAGGACCAGCACAGATAACATTCCAAGAGACACTGTTTTTAAGTATACCTTTTGCTTGCTTCATTCATTGTAACATCGCCGGAAGAAGAGATCAGTGTATCTCGAAAGCTCGCACAAATAAAAGCATTTCGTTAGCCACAGAACGGTATCATCTATTTATTTTTTGATTATTGAAGCTCGGCTAACACGGTACTGATACCTCTATATATATATATTGCGCGCGCACACACACATATAACGTTTTATCCAACTTTTTCATTTATCATTTGTAGAGAAAATGAACAATGTCGCCAGAAGTGCTATTTTTCAAAAATAAGATACATTTACTATACTCGTCTGGCAGCTGCTCCCGTATAAGGTGGGTAACTCTGTATTAGGGGTCTTGGTAGACTAAATTTTATACTTATGTCGGATAGATGAGGAATTAATATTCCTAACGGGTTATTGTGAGAGGCCTTAGATCTTATCCTATATGCACGCAGCCCTCGCCTCTCTGACCTTGAACACATACTTCAATCTGATTTTTGAGACTTGAAACTGGATTTCCCAAAACAAACTGATTTTAAACACTGACAAGACTGTAACAATGGTATTTGGGACCAGAGCTTAATTGCTAAAGCTACCAATGACAGAGCTTCAGATAAAAACCAGCTCTAAAACCATCCTAGCCCCTGTTACTTGTTTGAAATATCTGATCATTCAACTCCCATTTAACAATTGGGTTGCACATTGATACCCTGACATCCAAATCCTATGCCAAACTAGGTGTACTTTAAAGGAACAAATCCTCCCTAAGGCCCTCATGCAGTAAGCAGCGATAAGCCACTTATCACCAGCTTATCGCCAAAAAAGCCACACTGATACACACACACACACAGATACAGACACACTGATACACACACACACACCGCGCCCTGATGGCAGGGGTGGAGGCGTGGGGCTCCTGCTCTCCTCTGTCTGCCGTTACCGAACCCTTCCTATTCCCCCCTCTCTTGCTTTTCCCTCCTTTGAGGCTCACACTGTCCAGATCTTCTCTCCTCTCCCTGTTCATGTGGCGGTCATCTATCGCCCACCTACCTCTACTCATCCCCTTTCTGCCTTTCTCTCTCACTTTGAATCCTGGCTCTCTTTCTTTCTCTCCTCAGACTCCCCTGTTCTTCTCCTTGGGGACTTCAATTGCCACATTGATGACCCCTCTCTCTCTTGGGCTTCCCGCTTTCTTTCTCTTACCTCTTCTTTTGGCCTTCAACAGTGGACTGCAGCCAGCACCCACAAGGATGGCCACTACTTAGACCTGGTTTTCACTAAAAACTTCTCTCTCTCTGATTTCTCCATTTCCCCTTTTCCTCTCTCTGACCATCATCTCATCTCATTCTCTTTATCTCGCTTCTCCCCTTCTCCACCTCCATCTACCCCCCGGTTCTGCAGAAACCTGCGCTCTATTCACTTACCTGACTTTGAGTCCACTCTCCCTCTCCTCTCTCAGCTCTGCTACAGACCCTGACAACCTGGTCAGAAAGTACAACTCTGTCTTGTCCTCATCTCTTGATCTACATGCCCCGCTTTCTCTCTGCCGCCCTCGCCCTTCTAACCCTAGACCCTGGCTAAATTCCCACACGCGCATGCTGCGTTCCTCCACTCGTTCCTCTGAACGCCTCTGGAGGAAGTCTCACACTCTCGCAGACTTCCTTCACTACAAATTTATGCTATCCTGTTTCAACTCTGCCCTCTCGCAAGCTAAACAAACCTACTTTTCTGCACTAATCAACATGCACAAGTCTAACCCACGCCGACTGTTCTCTGTCTTTGATACTCTACTCAAACCACCCTCAGCTGCCTCTCCTTCCTCCACCTCCGCTCAGGACTTTGCAGACTATTTTAAGGAAAAGGTGGAATCCATACGGCAGAACATCCCCTCTGTTTCTTCCCCCCATCCTACACCTCTTCCTAACTCTCCTCCTGCCTTCCTTGAGTCTTTTTCCACTGTCTCAGAGGAGGATGTGTCGCTGTTGATCTCCTCTTCTCCCTCTACCACTTGCCCTCTTGACCCCATTCCCTCCCATCTCCTAAAACCTCTAGCTCCTACTATAATCCCTACGCTTACACACATTTTTAACTCCTCCCTCTGCTCTGGAACCTTTTCATCCTCCTTCAAACATGCAACAGTCATACCATTACTCAAAAACAGCAAGCTTGACCCTACCTGTCTTTCTAACTATCGACCTGTCTCCCTCCTGCCTTTTGCCTCTAAACTACTTGAACGTCTTGTATTCTCTCGCTTGCTCCATTTTCTCAACACTTATTCTCTCCTAGACCCTCTACAATCTGGCTTCCGCACTGCTCACTCCACGGAAACAACCCTCACTAAAATAACTGACGACCTCCATGCTGCCAAAGACAGAGCTCATTACACTCTGCTCATATTACTCGACCTCTCTGCAGCATTTGACACCGTGGACCACCCTCTTCTCCTCCACATTCTCCATACTCTAGGTATTCGGAACAAAGCTCTATCCTGGATCTCATCCTACCTCTCCCATCGTACTTTTAGTGTCTCTTCTGCTAACACCTCCTCCTCCTCTATTGATCTCTCTGTGGGGGTACCCCAGGGCTCTGTCCTGGGACCTCTTCTCTTTTCTCTGTACACACTCTCTCTAGGTGACCTAATAACATCTTTTGGGTTTAATTATCACCTCTATGCCGACGACACACAAATATACTTTTCAACACCTGACCTTACACCTGCTGTACAAACCAAAGTTTCTGAATGTCTCTCTGCTATATCATCCTGGATGGCCCTCCGACGCCTTAAACTCAACATGGCTAAAACAGAGCTCCTCATACTTCCTTCCAAACCTGGCCCTACTACCTCCTTCCACATTACTGTTGGAACTACAATCATTCACCCAGTAGCCCAAGCACGCTGCCTAGGGGTCACGTTCGACTCCTCTCTCACATTCGCCCCTCACATTCAAAACATTTCTAAAACTTGTCGCTTTTTCCTCCGCAATATAACTAAGATACGCCCTTTCCTCTGTTGTTCGACTGCTAAAACTCTGACTCAGGCCCTCATTCTCTCCCGTCTTGATTACTGTAACCTCCTGCTGTCCGGCCTTCCTGCCTCTCACCTGTCTCCCCTACAATCTATCCTAAATGCTGCTGCCAGAATCACTCTACTCTTTCCTAGATCTGTCTCAGCATCTCCCCTCATGAAATCCCTCTCCTGGCTTCCGATCAAATCCCGCATCTCACACTCCATTCTTCTCCTCACTTTTAAAGCTTTACATTCTTCTGCCCCTCCTTACATCTCATCCCTAATTTCTCGGTATGCACCATCCAGACTCTTGCGTTCTTCTCAAGGATGTCTTCTTTCTACCCCCTTTGTATCTAAAGCCCTCTCCCGCCTTAAACCTTTTTCACTGACTGCCCCACATCTCTGGAATGCCCTTCCCCTCAGTACCCGACTAGCACCCTCTCTATCCACCTTTAAGACCCACCTTAAGACACACTTGCTTAAAGAAGCATATGAATAGCACTGTGGATATTCTAAACACGATACATAATGCTTGACCCCCTGCAGACGCACTTACCAGAACTCCCTCCTAATGTCTCTGTACGTTCTCCCTACCTACCAATTAGACTGTAAGCTCCTCGGGGCAGGGACTCCTCTTCCGAAATGTTACTTTTATGTCTAAAGCACTTATTCCCATGATCTGTTATTTATATTATCTGTTATTTATTTGATTACCACATGTATTACTACTGTGAAGCGCTATGTACACTAATGGCGCTATATAAATAAAGACATACAATACAATACACACACACACAGATACAGACACACTGATACACACACACACACACACACACCCACCCACTAATACACACACACACACACACACACACACACACACACACACACACACACACACACACACACTGATTCACACACACACACACACACACACACTGATTCACACACACACAGACCCACTGATACACACACACACACACACACTGATACACACACACACACTGAAACACACACACACTGAAACACACACACACACTGAAACACACACACACTGAAACACACACACACACTGAAACACACACACACACTGAAACACACACACACACACACAGATACACACAGATACACACACACACACACAGATACACACACACACACACACAGATACACAAACACACAGAGATACACATACACACACACACACACACACACACAAATACACACACACACAGATACACATACACACACACTGATACACACACACACACACACACACACACACTGATACACATACACACACACACACACACACACACACACAGATACACACACACACCCACACCCACACCCACACACACACACACACACACACACACACACACACACACACACACACACACTGAAACACACACTGAAACACACACACACTGAAACACACACACACACACTGATACACACACACACACACACAAAGCTGTGAGCGCCGGAGGGGCAAAGGTGGGAGCGCCGGGGGGCAAAGCTGTGAGCGCCGGGGGGGGCAAAGGTGGGAGCGCCGGGGGGCAAAGGTGGGAGTGCCGATGGGGCAAAGGTGGGAGCGCCGGGGGGCAAAGGTGGGAGCGCCGGGGGGCAAAGGTGGGAGTGCCGATCGGGCAATGGTGGGAGCGCCGGGGGGGCAATGGTGGGAGCGCCAGGGGGGCAAAGTTACAAGGTGGTACAAAGGTAGGCGCACCCCCGCTACCACCTCCTATTACCCCCCCTGGCTGGGACCCGGGACAGAAAGGGGACACTCACCGCGAACAGAGGAGTCTGAAAGCAATCCAGCGTTCCTGGTGTGTGGCTGAAGAGGTGAGGGACTCCCTCCTCTCAAACGGAAAAGAAGAGCAAAAAATAGAGTTGGAACATACCTATCATACAGGGATGAGAGAGAGAGACAGAGAAAGAGAGAGAGACAGAGAATGAGAGAGAGACAGAGAATGAGAGAGAGACAGAGAATGAGAGAGAGACAGAGAATGAGAGAGAGACACAGAGAGAGAGAGACAGAGAATGAGAGAGAGACAGAGAGAGGGACATAGGGAGAGAGAGACACAGAGAGAGAGAGAGACAGACACAGAGAGAGAGAGAGACAAAAGTAATGTACTGTATAACCATTATACCGTACCCCCTAGTATTCGTGTAATCATTGTCCCACACCCCCTTTTACTCACGCTTTGGCAATACTGAAATGTTCTTTTGACAGAGACACACAGAGAGAAACAGAGACACACAGAGAGAGACAGAGACACAGAGAGAGAGACAGAGACACAGAGAGAGACAGAGACACACAGAGAGAGACAGAGACACACAGAGAGAGACAGAGACACAGAGAGAGAGAGACACGGGCCTATTTAGTAAGCGTCGATAAGGCTGCGTCTATAGTATTTCAGACGGAGGGAAGGCACACACGCTGCAATACACTTGCTGAAGCCTGAGCTTTTTTATGGCTTTGCAGGGTATGCAGCGGGTGCGATTGGGGGTGTGGCAATAAATATTTGGAGGTGTGGCAATAACGTTCCGGCGCGGACGTCACTTCCCTACCTCACATCCCGATCCACCGGCATTTTTTCAGATGCAGCATCTGAAGCACTGTGCAGACAAGAAGAAAAATGCACACAATGCGCACCAGAGATTAAAATATAGTAAATTATTTATTAATAAAACAAGAAATAACCGAGGAGGATCCAACCCCACCTCAGTACTTTCTTCTCGTTGCTATTGCCACACTATACGTCCTGACGCCGGAAGGGAAGTTGGTACGCGACCAAGACGAGACACCGGATTTACAGTGGAACCACAACATACCACAGATTGCTGGAGGACCACACTGCGAGGGGCGCAGCCTATCGAGTTTCCCGGTCATCGTCCAAAGTCTGGAGCTGCGGAGTGACCACCGGATTACCACGGAGCCCGAGCCTGTCTCACACAATGCTTTTACCAAACGGGCGTTTGTGAGTTTGCTATTTTTATCTTGTCCAGGAAATGAAATTGTTAAACCGAATTTACACATGGAGCGGGCGCTTTCTCTTCTTTTTTTTGTTTAGATATCTATCGAGGAGGTGGTTGTTTCCCTGAAGAGAGCTGCCAGGGCTCCAGAGGACGCCCGAATTGGATCCTTTTATGATTGAGTTATAACATAGCTATTAGAGCTAGGTTTCTGGACTTTTATTGTGTTTAGGCATAGTGTTTATTATTATTTTATTACAGCTACTTTTTAGTAATTGCACTGTTATTAATTCTGACCACTAATTCTCACTGCCATTATAATCTCTCTCTAGCCACAACCAAATTGCTATATCAGCTATATTATTTATTGGTTATACCAGGGGAGCACAAACTTTTGCAGCTCGCCCCCCTGCCGGTGCTCGCGCCCCCCCACCTTACCTTGATGCGGCGTCATGTGACCTGCAGCGGCATTTGACGAGGGTGACGTCACATGACCCCGCAGCGTAATTTAACATACTGTGCTATATCTATGCACACACAGCTGTCTCTAGGCATAAAACACATCCACACCGGGGGAAGGACCAGCACAGATAACATTCCAAGAGACACTGTTTTTAAGTATACCTTTTGCTTGCTTCATTCATTGGAACATCGCCGGAAGAAGAGATCAGTGTATCTCGAAAGCTCGCACAAATAAAAGCATTTCGTTAGCCACAGAACGGTATCATCTATTTATTTTTTGATTATTGAAGCTCGGCTAACACGGTACTGATACCTCTATATATATATATTGCGCGCGCACACACACATATAACGTTTTATCCAACTTTTTCATTTATCATTTGTAGAGAAAATGAACAATGTCGCCAGAAGTGCTATTTTTCAAAAATAAGATACATTTACTAAACTCGCCTGGCAACTGCTCCCGTATAAGGTGGGTAACTCTGTATTAGGGGTCTTGGTAGACTAAATTTTATACTTATGTCGGATAGATGAGGAATTAATATTCCTAACGGGTTATTGTGAGAGGCCTTAGATCTTATCCTATATGCACGCAGCCCTCGCCTCTCTGACCTTGAACACATACTTCAATCTGATTTTTGAGACTTGAAACTGGATTTCCCAAAACAAACTGATTTTAAACACTGACAAGACTGTAACAATGGTATTTGGGACCAGAGCTTAATTGCTAAAGCTACCAATGACAGAGCTTCAGATAAAAACCAGCTCTAAAACCATCCTAGCCCCTGTTACTTGTTTGAAATATCTGATCATTCAACTCCCATTTAACAATTGGGTTGCACATTGATACCCTGACATCCAAATCCTATGCCAAACTACTGTAGGTGTACTTTAAAGGAACAAATCCTCCCTAAGGCCCTCATGCAGTAAGCAGCGATAAGCCACTTATCACCAGCTTATCGCCAAAAAAGCCACACTGATACACACACACACACAGATACAGACACACTGATACACACACACACACCGCGCCCTGATGGCAGGGGTGGAGGCGTGGGGCTCCTGCTCTCCTCTGTCTGCCGTTACCGAACCCTTCCTATTCCCCCCTCTCTTGCTTTTCCCTCCTTTGAGGCTCACACTGTCCAGATCTTCTCTCCTCTCCCTGTTCATGTGGCGGTCATCTATCGCCCACCTACCTCTACTCATCCCCTTTCTGCCTTTCTCTCTCACTTTGAATCCTGGCTCTCTTTCTTTCTCTCCTCAGACTCCCCTGTTCTTCTCCTTGGGGACTTCAATTGCCACATTGATGACCCCTCTCTCTCTTGGGCTTCCCGCTTTCTTTCTCTTACCTCTTCTTTTGGCCTTCAACAGTGGACTGCAGCCAGCACCCACAAGGATGGCCACTACTTAGACCTGGTTTTCACTAAAAACTTCTCTCTCTCTGATTTCTCCATTTCCCCTTTTCCTCTCTCTGACCATCATCTCATCTCATTCTCTTTATCTCGCTTCTCCCCTTCTCCACCTCCATCTACCCCCCGGTTCTGCAGAAACCTGCGCTCTATTCACTTACCTGACTTTGAGTCCACTTTACACTCCTCCCTCTCCTCTCTCAGCTCTGCTACAGACCCTGACAACCTGGTCAGAAAGTACAACTCTGTCTTGTCCTCATCTCTTGATCTACATGCCCCGCTTTCTCTCTGCCGCCCTCGCCCTTCTAACCCTAGACCCTGGCTAAATTCCCACACGCGCATGCTGCGTTCCTCCACTCGTTCCTCTGAACACCTCTGGAGGAAGTCTCACACTCTCGCAGACTTCCTTCACTACAAATTTATGCTATCCTGTTTCAACTCTGCCCTCTCGCAAGCTAAACAAGCCTACTTTTCTGCACTAATCAACATGCACAAGTCTAACCCACGCCGACTGTTCTCTGTCTTTGATACTCTACTCAAACCACCCTCAGCTGCCTCTCCTTCCTCCACCTCCGCTCAGGACTTTGCAGACTATTTTAAGGAAAAGGTGGAATCCATACGGCAGAACATCCCCTCTGTTTCTTCCCCCCATCCTACACCTCTTCCTAACTCTCCTCCTGCCTTCCTTGAGTCTTTTTCCACTGTCTCAGAGGAGGATGTGCCGCTGTTGATCTCCTCTTCTCCCTCTACCACTTGCCCTCTTGACCCCATTCCCTCCCATCTCCTAAAACCTCTAGCTCCTACTATAATCCCTACGCTTACACACATTTTTAACTCCTCCCTCTGCTCTGGAACCTTTCCATCCTCCTTCAAACATGCAACAGTCATACCATTACTCAAAATCAGCAAGCTTGACCCTACCTGTCTTTCTAACTATCGACCTGTCTCCCTCCTGCCTTTTGCCTCTAAACTACTTGAACGTCTTGTATTCTCTCGCTTGCTCCATTTTCTCAACACTTATTCTCTCCTAGACCCTCTACAATCTGGCTTCCGCACTGCTCACTCCACGGAAACAACCCTCACTAAAATAACTGACGACCTCCATGCTGCCAAAGACAGAGCTCATTACACTCTGCTCATATTACTCGACCTCTCTGCAGCATTTGACACCGTGGACCACCCTCTTCTCCTCCACATTCTCCATACTCTAGGTATTCGGAACAAAGCTCTATCCTGGATCTCATCCTACCTCTCCCATCGTACTTTTAGTGTCTCTTCTGCTAACACCTCCTCCTCCTCTATTGATCTCTCTGTGGGGGTACCCCAGGGCTCTGTCCTGGGACCTCTTCTCTTTTCTCTGTACACACTCTCTCTAGGTGACCTAATAACATCTTTTGGGTTTAATTATCACCTCTATGCCGACGACACACAAATATACTTTTCAACACCTGACCTTACACCTGCTGTACAAACCAAAGTTTCTGAATGTCTCTCTGCTATATCATCCTGGATGGCCCTCCGACGCCTTAAACTCAACATGGCTAAAACAGAGCTCCTCATACTTCCTTCCAAACCTGGCCCTACTACCTCCTTCCACATTACTGTTGGAACTACAATCATTCACCCAGTAGCCCAAGCACGCTGCCTCTGGGTCACGTTCGACTCCTCTCTCACACTCGCCCCTCACATTCAAAACATTTCTAAAACTTGTCGCTTTTTCCTCCGCAATATAACTAAGATACGCCCTTTCCTCTGTTGTTCGACTGCTAAAACTCTGACTCAGGCCCTCATTCTCTCCCGTCTTGATTACTGTAACCTCCTGCTGTCCGGCCTTCCTGCCTCTCACCTGTCTCCCCTACAATCTATCCTAAATGCTGCTGCCAGAATCACTCTACTCTTTCCTAGATCTGTCTCAGCATCTCCCCTCATGAAATCCCTCTCCTGGCTTCCGATCAAATCCCGCATCTCACACTCCATTCTTCTCCTCACTTTTAAAGCTTTACATTCTTCTGCCCCTCCTTACATCTCATCCCTAATTTCTCGGTATGCACCATCCAGACTCTTGCGTTCTTCTCAAGGATGTCTTCTTTCTACCCCCTTTGTATCTAAAGCCCTCTCCCGCCTTAAACATTTTTCACTGACTGCCCCACATCTCTGGAATGCCCTTCCCCTCAGTACCCGACTAGCACCCTCTCTATCCACCTTTAAGACCCACCTTAAGACACACTTGCTTAAAGAAGCATATGAATAGCACTGTGGATATTCTAAACACGATACATAATGCTTGACCCCCTGCAGACGCACTTACCAGAACTCCCTCCTACTGTCTCTGTACGTTCTCCCTACCTACCAATTAGACTGTAAGCTCCTCGGGGCAGGGACTCCTCTTCCGAAATGTTACTTTTATGTCTAAAGCACTTATTCCCATGATCTGTTATTTATATTATCTGTTATTTATTTGATTACCACATGTATTACTACTGTGAAGCGCTATGTACACTAATGGCGCTATATAAATAAAGACATACAATACAATACACACACACACAGATACAGACACACTGATACACACACACACACACACACACACACACACACACCCACTAATACACACACACACACACACACACACACACACACACACACACACACACACACACACACACACACACACACACACCCACTGATTCACACACACACAGACCCACTGATACACACACACACACACACACACACACACACACACACACACTGATACACACACACACTGAAACACACACACACACTGAAACACACACACACACTGAAACACACACACACACTGAAACACACACACACACACACACACAGATACACACAGATACACACACACACACAGATACACACACACACACACACACAGATACACAAACACACAGAGATACACATACACACACACACACACACACACATACACACACACACACTGATACACACACACACTGATACACATACACACACACACACACACACACACACACACACACACACACACACACACACACACACACACACACTGAAACACACACACACTGAAACACACACACACACACTGATACACACACACACACAAAGCTGTGAGCGCCGGAGGGGCAAAGGTGGGAGCGCCGGGGGGCAAAGCTGTGAGCGCCGGGGGGGGGCAAAGGTGGGAGCGCCGGGGGGCAAAGGTGGGAGTGCCGATGGGGCAAAGGTGGGAGCGCCGGGGGGCAAAGGTGGGAGCGCCGGGGGGCAAAGGTGGGAGTGCCGATGGGGCAATGGTGGGAGAGCGCCGGGGGGGCAATGGTGGGAGCGCCAGGGGGGCAAAGGTACAAGGTGGTACAAAGGTAGGCGCACCCCCGCTACCACCTCCTATTACCCCCCCTGGCTGGGACCCGGGACAGAAAGGGGACACTCACTGCGAACAGAGGAGTCTGAAAGCAATCCAGCGTTCCTGGTGTGTGGCTGAAGAGGTGAGGGACTCCCTCCTCTCAAACGGAAAAGAAGAGCAAAAAATAGAGTTGGAACATACCTATCATACAGGGATGAGAGAGAGAGACAGAGAATGAGAGAGAGACAGAGAATGAGAGAGAGACAGAGAATGAGAGAGAGACAGAGAATGAGAGAGAGACAGAGAATGAGAGACAGAGAATGAGAGAGAGACAGAGAATGAGAGAGAGACACAGAGAGAGAGAGACAGAGAATGAGAGAGAGACAGAGAGAGGGACATAGGGAGAGAGAGACACAGAGAGAGAGAGACAGACACAGAGAGAGAGAGAGACAAAAGTAATGTACTGTATAACCATTATACCGTACCCCCTAGTATTCGTGTAATCATTGTCCCACACCCCCTTTTACTCACGCTTTGGCAATACTGAAATGTTCTTTTGACAGAGACACACAGAGAGAAACAGAGACACACAGAGAGAGACAGAGACACAGAGAGAGAGACAGAGACACAGAGAGAGACAGAGACACACAGAGAGAGACAGAGACACACAGAGAGAGACAGAGACACAGAGAGAGAGAGACACGGGCCTATTTAGTAAGCGTCGATAAGGCTGCGTCTATAGTATTTCAGACGGAGGGAAGGCACACACGCTGCAATACACTTGCTGAAGCCTGAGCTTTTTTATGGCTTTGCAGGGTATGCAGCGGGTGCGATTGGGGGCGTGGCAATAAATATTTGGAGGCGTGGCAATAACGTTCCGGCGCGGACGTCACTTCCCTACCTCACATCCCGATCCACCGGCATTTTTTCAGATGCAGCATCTGAAGCACTGTGCAGACAAGAAGAAAAATGCACACAATGCGCACCAGAGATTAAAATATAGTAAATTATTTATTAATAAAACAAGAAATAACCGAGGAGGATCCAACCCCACCTCAGTACTTTCTTCTCGTTGCTATTGCCACACTATACGTCCTGACGCCGGAAGGGAAGTTGGTACGCGACCAAGACGAGACACCGGATTTACAGTGGAACCACAACATACCACAGATTGCTGGAGGACCACACTGCGAGGGGCGCAGCCTATCGAGTTTCCCGGTCATCGTCCAAAGTCTGGAGCTGCGGAGTGACCACCGGATTACCACGGAGCCCGAGCCTGTCTCACACAATGCTTTTACCAAACGGATGTTTGTGAGTTTGCTATTTTTATCTTGTCCAGGAAATGAAATTGTTAAACCGAATTTACACATGGAGCGGGCGCTTTCTCTTCTTTTTTTTGTTTAGATATCTATCGAGGAGGTGGTTGTTTCCCTGAAGAGAGCTGCCAGGGCTCCAGAGGACTCCCGAATTGGATCCTTTTATGATTGAGTTATAACATAGCTATTAGAGCTAGGTTTCTGGACTTTTATTGTGTTTAGGCATAGTGTTTATTATTATTTTATTACAGCTACTTTTTAGTAATTGCACTGTTATTAATTCTGACCACTAATTCTCACTGCCATTATAATCTCTCTCTAGCCACAACCAAATTGCTATATCAGATATATTATTTATTGGTTATGCCAGGGGAGCACAAACTTTTGCAGCTCGCCCCCCTGCCGGTGCTCGCGCCCCCCCCCCCCCCCCTTACCTTGATGCGGCGTCATGTGACCTGCAGCGGCATTTGACGAGGGTGACGTCACATGACCCCGCGGCGTAATTTAACATACTGTGCTATATCTATGCACACACAGCTGTCTCTAGGCATAAAACACATCCACACCGGGGGAAGGACCAGCACAGATAACATTCCAAGAGACACTGTTTTTAAGTATACCTTTTGCTTGCTTCATTCATTGGAACATCGCCGGAGGAAGAGATCAGTGTATCTCGAAAGCTCGCACAAATAAAAGCATTTCGTTAGCCACAGAACGGTATCATCTATTTATTTTTTGATTATTGAAGCTCGGCTAACACGGTACTGATACCTCTATATATATATATTGCGCGCGCACACACACATATAACGTTTTATCCAACTTTTTCATTTATCATTTGTAGAGAAAATGAACAATGTCGCCAGAAGTGCTATTTTTCAAAATGTAACATCTCTACTAATTAGTATAAAATGATACTTCATATAAAGCAGGTTATGGGACCCATTATAAAATGACCTTCATGTTTCTTATCACATCCCAGTATATGGATACTTTCTATTATCACAAGCTGCTAACATGTGACAGGGCTCAGAGTCTGAGCCCAGAATGTGACATACAGAACATTCTCATTCTAAATTTCAAAAAATATTGTGTTGATTTCTGACCTGACTGCCGTGGTTACAGCTCAACCACTCTGTTCTACTGTATGTCACCACTTTCTGCCACAACCAGCTGACGGTGGATCTGCAAGGAGTTCAACGCTCATTGGCATCACATCTGTGACTTGGTTGACGTATCATTTCTCCAGCTTTTTATTGTATTGTTTTTAAATACATTATATTTATTTAGTTGAATAGATATTTATTTAGTTTAATAGATATTTATTTAGTTTAATAGATTATATTTCTAAGTTTAATAAGTTATATTTCTTAGTTTAATAAGTTATATTTCTTAGTTTAATAAGTTATATTTCTTAGTTTAATAAGTTATACAGTATTTCTTAGTTTAATAAGTTATATTTCTTAGTTTAATAAGTTATATTTCTTAGTTTAATAAGTTATATTTCTTAGTTTAATAAATTATATTTCTTAGTTTAATAAGTTATATTTCTTAGTTAATAGATTATATTTGTTAGCACAGTAGATTATATTTACTAGTATTTAAGTCTCCCCCTCAGTGCCCCATTAGGACCCGTGCGCATATTTCACATCTTTTCGGAGTCGCTTATTTTTTAGACCCTCGGAGCCGAAACCTAAAGGGGTCAGCTAAGAAAGTTCGGATCAAGAGGAGCCGCACAGCTTAAAGACAGAACATTTCCAAGGGAGATGGAGACAATTTGGGTAAGATCTGATTAAAGGACATCCTTTGAGGAAGGAAAGGGTGACGGGGGAGTCTAAGAGGGGGGTGAGAGAGCAAGGTGGTGTGTCAGATTGGGGCAGAGCAAGAGAACGCAAAAATGATGGGGATTTACTGCACACCAAAAAAAAACAATAAGTAGTGATACTTTTACCGGTGCCACTTTACCTGAGAAAGACCAGCAGGCCGAAATGTTGTTGTCTATGGCAGTGCAAGAGAAAACAGGTTGGGGGGGGTGGGTTCTCGCAAAGTCGCCGACCCATGGGTGAGTGTCCCCGGTGGAAACTAGTCCTGGACCCCGGGAAAGCTGTCTGTGGCCCATACAAGCTGAGTAACATGTAGAAAGGACACATGTATGTTCAGAATGAGTTAGCATGGTATTTTGAGAGGCACCATAGCAGGTCAGTGCAAGTCAGTGCAGAGCACTGCAAGGTCAGTCAATATGAGGAAGGGTCCGATGGAGGAGTTGGAGGGTCCCAGAATATCTCTTAAAGCAGGGGTGCGCAAATCGAGGGGCACGACATTTTCTTGGGAGGAGGGGCTCGGCGCTTACAGAGGCCCCTCGCTCTTCCCCACAGCATTTAAATTAAATGCCGGAGATCGCGCGCAAGGCCTCTGTAAGTTCCCTTTCCTTGTCTCCGGTGGCTTCTAGCGACAGCAACGTGGCGTCACATGATGTGGCATTGCCATAGCAACGTGATATCACATGACGTCGTTACATCAGAACGTCGGAGACAAGGTGGGGAAGGTGGAGGGGGGAGCAGGGGGAAAAGGTTGTGCAACCCTGTCTTAAAGCATTGCCTTGCATACAGATCAGAGGCCAAGAATGGATATGGATATCCGATGTGAAGCCGGAAATAAGACAGAAAAGACCGTTTCGGGGGAAGAAGGTGAGTGATGAAATAGCCGTCACTGTGTAACTCTTCCAATTACCTGCAACTTCATGCAGAGAAATAGCAACGCTTGTTTTTAACGTGCTAAGCGCCTAATGGGGAATTCAACTGCTGAGAGGTTAAGGGAGTTACTAACCCAAACTCTGCGACGTTTCTGTGTCTCTGTGATAACTCCCCCAGGACATGCCTGAAAACCAGAGGTAACTCAATGTATTTTTGATAAATAGAAACATGACCTTCTGGGGAGGGGTATATAATGGGTACTGGGCCTGGTGAGGTGGGTATAACGGGTACTGGGCCTGGTGAGGTGGGTATAACGAGTACTGGGCCTGGGGAGGGGCGTATAACAGGGTACTGGGCCTTGGGAGGGTTGTATAACTGGGTACTGGGCCTGGGGAGGTGGGTATAACGGGTATTTGCCCTGTGGAGGGTGGTATAACGTGGTATTGGGGATGGGGTATAAGTTGCACAGGAGCTCTTGCGATACAGAGTATCACTGTCCCTGGTTACAAACACTTCATGTCTCCTGCAGATCAGGACACGCACGAAGGTGGTGCCCTTTGTGCCACCAGACGACGAGGCGGGCTACGAGGCGGACGACGAGGCATATGACAAAGCGGGCGTCAAGTGGAACAATGAGGTGGGCTACAAGGCGGCCGATGACGCAGACGTGGTGTACGATGACCAAGGAGCATACGACAGGTGTGGCCGGATCTGCTGCTTCACCTTTTTTAAGCGGAGGAGAAGACCCCGGGAGCAGGTAGGAGAATACGAGAGGTGCGGACAGATCTGCTGCTTCACCTTTTTTAGGCGGAGAAGAAGCCAGGAGCAGGTAGCAGAGGAGCCAGGGCGTAGATACAGGGGTATTCTAGGGGCCCTGAGAAGTTGGTTTGACCGCAGGAGAGGCAGATAAGATCAGGAAGGCTGCGGGAGGGGCAGGTACTAGAGGGAGATAGGGATATTGGGCGTGAGAGGGTGAGAGAGAACAAGGAGCAGGGCCGGAGCACGGGTTTCATGCGCCCGAGGCGAAACTTAAAATTTGTGCCCCAGTTGTATAAAAAATAATAAGATAAATAAAATAATAAAATAAACAGTGGCGTAGATATCGGGGCTGCAGGGGGTGCGACCGCACCCCAGCGCAACGCAAAATAAAAATAAAAGGGCGCCAAAATACTGGATAAAAAAAAGAATAATAATTTAAAAAAAAAGATAAATAAATAAAATAATAAGAGGAAAAAATAATAATGATTATTAATGCGCCCCTAGGACCTCTGCGTGCTAGGCGACCGCCTAATGGCCGGCCGGCCCTGCGAGGTATGCGGGAGGAAAAGGGGTGAATGGGATAGATATGCAGGGGGATGGGGGAGCAGGTGAGTTATACACAGAGGCACAAGGGCCCCATCACCCGCATCTCTATATACTGAGTGTGCCCCTGTGTATAACAACGCTGATCTGTGCTGCTCCATCTGATCTCACTGCGCAGTGATCCAGGGACCATCCGATCGCCATTTAATTGGGTCAGGAAGGAATTTTTTTCCCCCATTGCACAGCAGGGGTTATGTTTCGCCTTCCTCTGGATCACAGCAACAAACTGCCCTTTGTGCATGAATTATCAGTGAGATCTTTATACACCCTGCATTGGTCTTCACCCCTTTGCTGCCGGAGGGGCCTGCAATGCACTGCTCTGCGTGTTACTATATCGCTCTGCAATGTGCTGCAGGCCCCTACCAGCAAAGAGATTCATTATTTCAATAAAATACTCTCTTTAATCAAACCTACGTGTAGTGTCTTTTCTATCCGTTGTATCTATTGCTAACAGCTCAGTGATTCTTCCCCAGGACGCTGCACTAGTGTCACGCTGCCAAGCCCGGGTGTGAGGGAGATTTAAAGGGTCACATATACACTTCTGCCAAAACACGAGTGCAAACAGGAAGCCCCTCTGATCTCATATCTTTTATTACACAAAACGGTATCTAAAAAGGTAAAAAGAACATACATGGGATTCTGCTACAAATATCTCTCTAATTACAAACCAATTAGCAAATCATTCAGATTAGAGTCGAGCGAAAAGAAAGGGTTAAGTATCTCATGTACAGTATATGCAGTGTAGGCTGTCCTGCAGCATTACATGCAGGGGGCAAAGGTTAGGAGATATAAGTAATGCTGATCTCAGAGCTGACCGGCTGACCTGCTCTACTGGCTGACCGGCTGACCTGCTCTACTGGCTGACCGGCTGACCTGCTCTACCGGCTGACCGGCTGACCAGCTTCCCTTCTTTCAGCTAAATGACCTGAATTGTGGCCCCTGTATCTCCCAATTAAACGTTTTATTGGCATATTCTTGTTTGACTCGTTCTATACAGACATTTTCTATATATTCATTGTGGGATTTGATAACATCTGTAAGATCTCTCAGAATATCACATTCTGTACGTTTGTGTTGAAGATTTTTCCATTCTCAATTTACGTAATATTCGTTTTTGGCATCAATTATTTATATCGAGCCCAAAATACCTTTATACAGAATGCTGTTCCCTTTAGCCCACAAATGCTGCTTCATTAAAGCCCATGGGTGGCACTTTATGCATTCTCAAACTTTTAGGCAACATCCCTAATTTCCAAAAGTGGGATTAAATCTGTGCATATTTAAATGGTTAATTTTCTTACTCAGACTACTAAATCCCTCCCCAAATATATCCGTTTCACATAAAAGTGTGTGCGCTTCTCCTTCCGCCTAACTGGCACGTCGTCCTTAAGGGCGCCCCTCCGTGTAACTCCACGCTGCCCTCCAGTGGCAAAAGAAATAAGATACATTTACTATACTCGTCTGGCAGCTGCTCCCGTATAAGGTGGGTAACTCTGTATTAGGGGTCTTGGTAGAGTATATTTTATACTTATGTCGGATAGATGAGGAATTAATATTCCTAACGGGTTATTGTGAGAGGCCTTAGATCTTATCCTATATGCACGCAGCCCTCGCCTCTCTGACCTTGAACACATACTTCAATCTGATTTTTTGAGACTTGAAACTGGATTTCCTAAAACAAACTGATTTTAAACACTGACAAGACTGTAACAATGGTATTTGGGACCAGAGCTAAATTGCTAAAGCTGCCAATCACAGAGCTTCAGATAAAAACCAGCTCTAAAACCATCCTAGCCCCTGTTACTGGTTTTATATATCTGGGCATATAGTTCAACTCCCATTTAACATTTGGGTTGCACATTGATACCCTGACATCCAAATCCTATGCCAAACTAGGTGTACTTTATAGCAGGGGTGGGGAACCTTTTTTCTGCCAAGGGCCATTTGGATATTTATAACATCATTCGCGGGCCATACAAAATGATCAACTTAAAAATTAGCCTGCTATATTTGGTCAAACATTCAATTAACTGGAACTGCTTCTCTTTGGTGAGGCGTGTGATGTTAGCTGGTATTGATGATGTTGCTACTCGCAATTGGTTTTCCAGGTTTGGGTGACTGACTAACTGACTGACACTTGTGTGACTGACTGACTGACACTTGTGTGACTGACTGACTGACTGACACTTGGGTGACTGACTGACACTTGTGTGACTGACTGACTGACTGACTGACACTTGTGTGACTGACTGACTGACTGACACTTATGTGACTGACTGACTGACACTTGTGTGACTGACTGACTGCCACTTGGGTGACTGACTGACTGACTGACTGACTGACACTTGGGTGACTGACTGACACTTATGTGACTGACTGACTGCCACTTGGGTGACTGACTGACTGCCACTTGGGTGACTGACTGCCACTTGGGTGACTGACTGACTGCCACTTGGGTGACTGACTGACTGACACTTGGGTGACTGACTGACTGCCACTTGGGTGACTGACTGCCACTTGGGTGACTGACTGACTGCCACTTGGGTGACTGACTGACTGACACTTGGGTGGTGGGTGACTACTGTATGACTGATTGTGGGTTGGTGTCTGTATTCTCTCACACATTCACACACACAAATCGGAGCAGGGGGGGTGGGAAATCACACACTCTCAGACCCTCTCACTCATACACACTCTCTCACTCACTTTCAGACACTCTCTAAACAAGAATGACAATCAGCTGCAAGAAGTGGCCATTTGAGATGCATGAGGGACCGTCTGACAGCTTAGATCACACCGAGTCATTTTATGGGGCACAGATCATTGGGGGGGGGGGGTATCTGCAAAAGTTAATCATACAACATGTATTGAAGTCAATGAGACCAATGATGCTGGGATTAGGCGTCAGGCCTGGTGGTGTCCCAGGGCCCTCCTGCCCTTCCCCTGTCAGGGCCCTGCATAGCTCCCTCTCCTCTTACACTGCGGCACTGCGGGGCAGGTGCTCTCCTCCGCAGCTGCTGCCCGGTGTGGGGAGGAGGAGAGACGGTGGTGAGGTGTTTCTCCCTCCGCAGACTCGTTCTTCTATCCCCCAAGCCTCTTATACCCCCTCCCCCCCATCCCCCAAGCCTCTTATACCCTGTCCCCCCCGGAGCGCTGCTTACCTGAGCCGCCCTGGTGATACTCAGGTCCTTCATCACCTCAGGCGGCTGCTGCCACACACAGATAGTGACACACACAGTGACACACACAGTGACAGTGACACACACACAGTGACACACAGTGACACACACACAATAAGCCCACCTCTGCAAACACAATCAAAAATAAGGCCTTTCCCCCCTTGGGGTGGGTAAGGTGCCTGGGAGGGGCTATAAGGGGGCATGTGGGTTACCTGGGGCCCGTGGATGGGCTGCTGGAGCTGCATAGGTAGCCAGTGCAGATGAGACTGGCAGGGGCGGAGCCTAAAGGGAGGGACAGAGGGGCGGAGCCTAAAGGGAGGGACAGAGGGGCGGAGCCTAAAGGGAGGGACAGAGGGGCGGAGCCTAAAGGGAGGGACAGAGGGGCGGAGCCTAAAGGGAGGGACAGAGGGGCGGAGCCTAAGGAGCCCGGCATTACTGGAGGAGAGAAGGGAGGGGGGCAGTGCTGAGGGAAGGGGAGGCCCGGCATTACTGGAGGAGAGAAGGGAGGGGGGCAGTGCTGAGGGAAGGGGAGGGCCGGCATTACTGGAGGAGAGAAGGGAGGGGGGCAGTGCTGAGGGAAGGGGAGGGCCGGCATTACTGCAGGAGAGAAGGGAGGGGGGCAGTGCTGAGGGAAGGGGAGGGCCGGCATTACTGGAGGAGAGAAGGGAGGGGGGCAGTGCTGAGGGAAGGGGAGGGCCAGCATTACTGGAGGAGAGAAGGGAGGGGGGCAGTGCTGAGGGAAGGGGAGGGCCGGCATTACTGGAGGAGAGAAGGGAGGGGGGCAGTGCTGAGGGAAGGGGAGGGCCGGCATTACTGGAGGAGAGAAGGGAGGGGGGCAGTGCTGAGGGAAGGGGAGGGCCGGCATTACTGGAGGAGAGAAGGGAGGGGGGCAGTGCTGAGGGAAGGGGAGGGCCGGCATTACTGGAGGAGAGAAGGGAGGGGGGCAGTGCTGAGGGAAGGGGAGGCCCGGCATTACTGGAGGAGAGAAGGGAGGGGGGCAGTGCTGAGGGAAGGGGAGGCCCGGCATTACTGGAGGAGAGAAGGGAGGGGGGCAGTGCTGAGGGAAGGGGAGGGCCGGCATTACTGGAGGAGAGAAGGGAGGGGGGCAGTGCTGAGGGAAGGGGAGGGCCGGCATTACTGGAGGAGAGAAGGGAGGGGGGCAGTGCTGAGGGAAGGGGAGGGCCGGCATTACTGGAGGAGAGAAGGGAGGGGGGCAGTGCTGAGGGAAGGGGAGGGCCGGCATTACTGGAGGAGAGAAGGGAGGGGGGCAGTGCTGAGGGAAGGGGAGGGCCGGCATTACTGGAGGAGAGAAGGGAGGGGGCAGTGCTGAGGGAAGGGGAGGGCCGGCATTACTGGAGGAGAGAAGGGAGGGGGGCAGTGCTGAGGGAAGGGGAGGGCCGGCATTACTGGAGGAGAGAAGGGAGGGGGGCAGTGCTGAGGGAAGGGGAGGGCCGGCATTACTGGAGGAGAGAAGGGAGGGGGGCAGTGCTGAGGGAAGGGGAGGGCCGGCATTACTGGAGGAGAGAAGGGAGGGGGGCAGTGCTGAGGGAAGGGGAGGGCCGGCATTACTGGAGGAGAGAAGGGAGGGGGCAGTGCTGAGGGAAGGGGAGGGCCGGCATTACTGGAGGAGAGAAGGGAGGGGGGCGGTGCTGAGGGAAGGGGACGGCCGGCATTACTGGAGGAGAGAAGGGAGGGGGGCGGTGCTGAGGGAAGGGGAGGGCCGGCATTACTGGAGGAGAGAAGGGAGGGGGGCAGTGCTGAGGGAAGGGGAGGGCCGGCATTACTGGAGGAGAGAAGGGAGGGGGGCAGTGCTGAGGGAAGGGAAGGCCGGCATTACTGGAGGAGAGAAGGGAGGGGGGCAGTGCTGAGGGAAGGGGAGGGCCGGCATTACTGGAGGAGAGAAGGGAGGGGGGCAGTGCTGAGGGAAGGGAAGGCCGGCATTACTGGAGGAGAGAAGGGAGGGGGGCAGTGCTGAGGGAAGGGGAGGCCCGGCATTACTGGAGGAGAGAAGGGAGGGGGGCAGTGCTGAGGGAAGGGGAGGGCCGGCATTACTGGAGGAGAGAAGGGAGGGGGACAGTGCTGAGGGAAGGGGAGGGCCAGCATTACTGGAGGAGAGAAGGGAGGGGGGCAGTGCTGAGGGAAGGGGAGGGCCGGCATTACTGGAGGAGAGAAGGGAGGGGGGCAGTGCTGAGGGAAGGGGAGGGCCGGCATTACTGGAGGAGAGAAGGGAGGGGGACAGTGCTGAGGGAAGGGGAGGGCCGGCATTACTGGAGGAGAGAAGGGAGGGGGGCAGTGCTGAGGGAAGGGGAGGGCCGGCATTACTGGAGGAGAGAAGGGAGGGGGGCAGTGCTGAGGGAAGGGGAGGGCCGGCATTACTGGAGGAGAGAAGGGAGGGGGGCAGTGCTGAGGGAAGGGGAGGGCCGGCATTACTGGAGGAGAGAAGGGAGGGGGACAGTGCTGAGGGAAGGGGAGGGCCAGCATTACTGGAGGAGAGAAGGGAGGGGGCAGTGCTGAGGGAAGGGGAGGCCCGGCATTACTGGAGGAGAGAAGGGAGGGGGGCAGTGCTGAGGGAAGGGGAGGGCCGGCATTACTGGAGGAGAGAAGGGGAGGGCCGGCATTACTGGAGGAGAGAAGGGAGGGGGGCAGTGCTGAGGGAAGGGGAGGGCCGGCATTACTGGAGGAGAGAAGGGAGGGGGGCAGTGCTGAGGGAAGGGGAGGGCCGGCATTACTGGAGGAGAGAAGGGAGGGGGGCAGTGCTGAGGGAAGGGGAGGGCCGGCATTACTGGAGGAGAGAAGGGAGGGGGGCAGTGCTGAGGGAAGGGGAGGGCCGGCATTACTGGAGGAGAGAAGGGAGGGGGGCAGTGCTGAGGGAAGGGGAGGGCCGGCATTACTGGAGGAGAGAAGGGAGGGGGGCAGTGCTGAGGGAAGGGGAGGGCCGGCATTACTGGAGGAGAGAAGGGAGGGGGGCAGTGCTGAGGGAAGGGGAGGGCCGGCATTACTGGAGGAGAGAAGGGAGGGGGCAGTGCTGAGGGAAGGGGAGGGCCGGCATTACTGGAGGAGAGAAGGGAGGGGGGCAGTGCTGAGGGAAGGGGAGGGCCGGCATTACTGGAGGAGAGAAGGGAGGGGGGCAGTGCTGAGGGAAGGGGAGGGCCGGCATTACTGGAGGAGAGAAGGGAGGGGGGCAGTGCTGAGGGAAGGGGAGGGCCGGCATTACTGGAGGAGAGAAGGGAGGGGGGCAGTGCTGAGGGAAGGGGAGGCCCGGCATTACTGGAGGAGAGAAGGGACCTTCAGCGCCTCCACCTGCGACGGCTCCCACCCGAGGGGGAGTGATCCTCGCAGGACAATATATATATATATATATCACACAACAGCATATATATTACAACCAATAACTTTACTTGTGAGCATAGAACGAACTTGCATATAATAACAGGTGTCCCTCTCTAGAGGCGACACTACTACGGCGTCTCGCAGGAGGCAACCTCCTCCCACCGGGTGATCCCACCCCGTGATATCCAGTGACCATATCCTGCAGTTGACCATCCAGGCCCTCCAAGAAGATCTTCGAACTCAGAGGGACCTTAACCACCTTCTACATCAACGTGTCGTCCAAAGCCATCAATTCCAGATTGTCCACTTGTAGTGTATAATGGCATTGTCTAAAGAGCTCTGCATGATTTTTTTATTGGATAATGTGTATCTCAGAAGTTAACTTTTGGGTGGCAGGACAACAAATGTCCATGATATAAATGTCCAGCGTGAGACACTTGGAGAATTTGCAACCTTATATCCCATGCTTCGCTTGCATGCACGTAAATTCTTTGAATACAGTATATGTGAATGTCTATAACAACATTTGATTATATTGTTAAAAAAATAGAGGGAAAAATTACTCCTGTTCAGACTAATTTATCGATGGCAAGCATATTCGAATAAAACTCCCAGCAAAGTCAGGGTCAATGTTCTACAATTACTGTACAAACATTTTCATTCGATAGTTTTGCAAGTTGTTGCTGATGCCAAATGTCGTTTTATTGCGATTGACGTCGGAGTATATGGGAAGCAAAGCGATGGTGGTGTGTTCAGAGCATCCTCACTGTTCAAGTTAATCGAACAAAAAAAACTTGTGTTTCCAGCTGACAAAACATTGCCATCAAGTAACCGGGACAAGATGCCTCATGTACTCGTAGCAGATGAGGCCTACCCGTTGCTGAAGTACCTCATGAAGCCGTATCCTAGAAAATCGTTATCAAAAGAGGCCGAAATTTACAACTACAGACTATCTAGGGCTCAACGTTGTGTTGAATGTGCATTCGGTATCATGTCAGGAAAATGGAGAATACTCTTAAAATCTATAGAAACATCTGTGCCAAATCCCAAACATATTGGGAAATGTGTCACTGTACTTCACAATGTGGTCATAGATTTAGAAGTGTCTGTTGATTCTTCTGTTATCGATTCTGAAGATGTAATTACTTTTTCCATTTTTTTTTCTACTGAGTGCGAATAGCTGTGCGAAACACCTACTGACATTACAGTGTTCATAGCCGCACGGCTATTCGCACTCAGTAGAAAATAAAATGGAAAAAATAAACATCCCTGCCAGGAATCAAACCCTGGTCCACTATGCTAACGGCCTGCAGCATAACCACTGAGCTATAAGACTTTCTGATTGTTTTCTAGTGAATAAAGGCATAGAAACCTACTGACATTACAGTGTTCATAGCCGCACGGCTATTCGCACTCAGTAGAAAGAAAAATGGAAAAAAATAAACATCCCTGCCAGGATAAAGGCATAGAAACCTGTTCATAAAAGCTCGGCTATTCGCACTCAGTTAAGTTCTACTGAGTGCGAATAGCCGTGTGGCTATTTGCACTCAACTGTGAATAGCCGTGCGGCTATTTGCACTCAACTCTGAATATCCACTGACCATTCTCATTCCACCCTTCCCCGTCTCTCCCCCCCCCCTGTACCTGTGTGTGTGTGTCTCTCTCTGTCTCTCCCCATACTGTGCCTGTGTGTGTGTGTGTCTCTCTCCCCCCCTCCCCCCTGTACCTGTGTGTGTGTCTCTCTCTGTGTCTCTCCCCATGCTGTGCCTGTGTGTGTCTCTCTCTCTGCCTCTCCTCATGCTGTGCCTGTGTGTGTCTCTCTCTGTGTCTCTCCCCATACTGTGCCTGTGTGTGTGTCTCTCTCTGTGTCTCTCCCCATGCTGTGCCTGTGTGTGTGTCTCTCCCCATGCTGTGCCTGTGTGTGTGTCTCTCCCCATGCTGTGTCTCTCTCTGTGTCTCTCCCCATGCTGTGCCTGTGTGTGTCTCTCTCTGTGTATCTCCCCATGCTGTGCCTGTGTGTGTCTCTCTCTGTGTATCTCCCCATGCTGTGCCTGTGTGTGTCTCTCTCTGTGTCTCTCCCCATGCTGTGCCTGTGTGTGTGTCTCTCCCCATGCTGTACCTGTGTGTGTGTGTCTCTCTCTGCCTTTCCTCATACTGTGCCTGTGTGTGTGTGTGTGTGTCTCTCTCTGTGTCTCTCCCCATGCTGTGCCTGTGTGTGTGTGTCTCTCCCCATGCTGTGCCTGTGTGTGTGTCTCTCTCTGCCTTTCCTCATACTGTGCCTGTGTGTGTCTCTCTCTGTGTCTCTCCCCATGCTGTGCCTGTGTGTGTCTCTCTCTGTGTCTCTCCCCATGCTGTGCCTGTGTGTGTGTCTCTCTCTGTGTCTCTCCCCATGCTGTGCCTGTGTGTGTGTCTCTCCCCATGCTGTGCCTGTGTGTGTGTCTCTCCCCATGCTGTGCCTGTGTGTGTGTCTCTCCCCATGCTGTGCCTGTGTGTGTGTGTCTCTCCCCATGCTGTACCTGTGTGTGTGTGTCTCTCCCCATGCTGTACCTGTGTGTGTGTGTCTCTCTCTGTGTCTCTCCCCATGCTGTACCTGTGTGTGTGTGTCTCTCTCTGCCTTTCCTCATACTGTGCCTGTGTGTGTGTCTCTCTCTCTGCCTTTCCTCATACTGTGCCTGTGTGTGTGTGTCTCTCTCTGCCTTTCCTCATACTGTGCCTGTGTGTGTGTGTGTGTGTCTCTCTCTGCCTTTCCTCATACTGTGCCTGTGTGTGTGTGTGTGTGTGTCTCTCTCTGCCTTTCCTCATACTGTGCCTGTGTGTGTGTGTCTCTCTCTGTCTCTCCCCATACTGTGCCTGTGTGTGTGTGTGTCTCTCTCCCCCCCTCCCCCCTGTACCTGTGTGTGTGTCTCTCTCTGTGTCTCTCCCCATGCTGTGCCTGTGTGTGTCTCTCTCTGTGTCTCTCCCCATGCTGTGCCTGTGTGTGTCTCTCTCTGTGTCTCTCCCCATGCTGTGCCTGTGTTTGTCTCTCTCTGTGTCTCTCCCCATACTGTGCCTGTGTTTGTCTCTCTCTCTGTCTCTCCCCATGCTGTGCCTGTGTGTGTCTCTCTCTGTGTATCTCCCCATGCTGTGCCTGTGTGTGTCTCTCTCTGTGTCTCTCCCCATGCTGTGCCTGTGTGTGTGTCTCTCCCCATGCTGTACCTGTGTGTGTGTGTCTCTCTCTGCCTTTCCTCATACTGTGCCTGTGTGTGTGTGTGTCTCTCTCTGTGTCTCTCCCCATGCTGTGCCTGTATGTGTGTGTGTCTCTCCCCATGCTGTGCCTGTGTGTGTGTCTCTCTCTGTCTCTCCCCATGCTGTACCTGTGTGTGTGTCTCTCTCTGCCTTTCCTCATACTGTGCCTGTGTGTGTCTCTCTCTGTGTCTCTCCCCATGCTGTGCCTGTGTGTGTCTCTCTCTGTGTCTCTCCCCATGCTGTGCCTGTGTGTGTGTCTCTCTCTGTGTCTCTCCCCATGCTGTGCCTGTGTGTGTGTCTCTCCCCATGCTGTGCCTGTGTGTGTGTCTCTCCCCATGCTGTGCCTGTGTGTGTGTCTCTCCCCATGCTGTGCCTGTGTGTGTGTCTCTCCCCATGCTGTGCCTGTGTGTGTGTCTCTCCCCATGCTGTGCCTGTGTGTGTGTCTCTCTCTGTGTCTCTCCCCATGCTGTGCCTGTGTGTGTGTCTCTCCCCATGCTGTGCCTGTGTGTGTCTCTCCCCATGCTGTGCCTGTGTGTGTGTCTCTCCCCATGCTGTGCCTGTGTGTGTGTGTCTCTCCCCATGCTGTACCTGTGTGTGTGTGTCTCTCCCCATGCTGTACCTGTGTGTGTGTGTGTGTCTCTCTCTGTGTCTCTCCCCATGCTGTACCTGTGTGTGTGTGTGTGTGTGTGTGTGTGTGTGTGTGTGTCTCTCTCTGCCTTTCCTCATACTGTGCCTGTGTGTGTGTGTGTCTCTCTCTGCCTTTCCTCATACTGTGCCTGTGTGTGTGTGTGTGTGTGTCTCTCTCTGCCTTTCCTCATACTGTGCCTGTGTGTGTGTGTGTCTCTCTCTCTGCCTTTCCTCATACTGTGCCTGTGCCTCTCTCCCCCCCCCCCCCCCATTATGTGAGTGTGTTTGTGTCCCCCATTCTGGACCATACCTGCATGGGTGGGGGAAGCCATATTGAGCCCTGGCAGCAGACACCCCGGAAGTTCTCACTGACACTTCCGGGTCTCACTGCTAGGCTCCGCAGTTTAGTCCCGGCCCCTGCTCTCCTCCATGCATTGTCTGCTCTCTGCTGCCCCCCCTGATCTGATGGTCAAAAGCGGAACAACCACAAAAAACGGAACATTTTACAGCATGCAGGGCAGCCGGGCAGAGACTAAAACACCGGGACAGAGGTTAAAAAAACGGGACAGAGGTTAAAAAAACGGGACAGAGGTTAAAAAAACGGGACTGTCCCGGCTAAACCGGGACACCATGTCACCCTAACTATGGGCGTCCCTGCAGCACAGCAACCTACTGTGACTCAGGGGTTTCTCCTAAGGGCCTGCGGGGTAAAGCTAGCCTATGCAGGCGGGTCACAGACCCCTGCACGCATACACCCTCCTCCTTTACCTTCCAGAACCCCTCTCTAGCGTGACCTCTCCCCCACGCTTCCCTTTCCTGTCCCTGTCATCCTAGCCTTCTGATTGGTTCTTCACATCAGGTGACTGCCCAGGATCTCATGGGAATTGTAGTTTCTCCACGGAGCCTCTCTGCCTAATCTGCACAGACACACAGCTCAGCTATTGCATCACACTGCCTGTCTCACTCTGCTAGGGCACACTGCAACACTGTTGCAAACACTCTACAAGCTTCTCACTGAACAGAGGCAGCACAACAGGACACACACTGAACACACATATGAGGTTCCTACCACATCCTTACATTTTATATATCTTTAGATATATACTAGCTGATATACCCAGCGTTGCCCAGGATTGCAGGGGCGGGGGGCGTGAAAGGCAGGGAGGGGGGGGGGGACGGGGGCGTGAAAGGCAGGGAGGGGGGGGGGGGGACGGGGGCGTGAAAGGCAGGGAGGGGGGGGGGGGACGGGGGCGTGAAAGGCAGGGAGGGGGGGGGGCGGGGGCGTGAAAGGCAGGGAGGGGGGGGGACGGGGGCGTGAAAGGCAGGGAGGGGACGGGGGCGTGAAAGGCAGAGAGGGGACAGGGGCGTGAAAGGCAGGGAGGGGGGTAGGGGCATGAAAGGCAGGGAGGGGGGTAGGGGCATGAAAGGCAGGGAGGGGGGTGGGGGGCGTGAAAGGCAGGGTGGGGGCGTGAAAGGCAGGGTGGGGGCGTGAAAGGCAGGGAGGGGGGTGGAAAGGCAGGGAGTGGGCTTGAAAGGCAGGGAGGGGGTGGGGGCGTGAAAGGCAGGGAGGGGGGCGTGAAAGGCAGGGAGGGGGGCGTGAAAGGCAGGGAGGGGGGCGAGAAAGGCAGGGTGGTGGCGTGAAAGGCAGGGAGGGGACGTGAAAGGCAGGGAGGGGACGGGGGGCGTGAAAGGCAGGGAGGGGGCGTTAAAGGCAGGGAGGGGACGGGGGGCGTGAAAGGCAGGGAGGGGGGTGGGGGCGTGAAAGGCAGGGAGGGGGGTGGAAAGGCAGGGAGGGGGCGTGAAAGGCAGGGAGGGGGTGGGGACGTGAAAGGCAGGGAGGGGGGCGTGAAAGGCAGGGAGGGGGGCGTGAAAGGCAGGGAGGGGGGCGAGAAAGGCAGGGTGGTGGCGTGAAAGGCAGGGTGGTGGCGTGAAAGGCAGGGAGGGGACGTGAAAGGCAGGGAGGGGACGGGGGGCGTGAAAGGCAAGGAGGGGGCGTGAAAGGCAGGGAGGGGGCGTGAAAAGCAGGGGGGGCGTAAAAGGCAAGAAGGGGCTGTGAAAGGCAGGGGGGCGTGAAAGGCAGGTGCGGCGTGAAAGGCAGGGGGGGGCATGAAAGGCCGGGGAGGTGTGAAAGGCAGGGGGGTGAAAGGCAGGGAGGGGGGTGGGGGCGTGAAAGGCAGGGAGGGGGGTGTGAAAGGCAGGGAGGGGGGCCGTGAAAGGCAGGGAGGGGGCATGAAAGGCAGGGAGGGGGGGCATGAAAGGCAGGGAGGGGGGGCGTGAAAGGCAGGGAGGGGGGGCGTGAAAGGCAGGGAGGGGGGGGCGTGAAAGGCAGGGAGGGGGGGGGCGTGAAAGGCATGGAGGGGGGGGCGTTAAAGGCAGGGAGGGGGGGCGTGAAAGGCAGGGAGGGGGTTGGGGGCGTGAAAGGCAGGGGGGGGGTGAAAGGCAGGAAAGGGGGTGGGGGCGTGGAAGGCAGGGAGGGGGTTGGGGGCGTGAAAGGCAGGGATTGGGGCGTGAAATGCAGGGATTGGGGCGTGAAAGGCAGGGAGGGGGGTGGAAAGGCAGGGAGCGGGTGGGGGCGTGGAAGGCAGGGAGGGGAGTGGGGGCGTGAAAGGCAGGGAGGGGACAGGGGCGTGAAAGGCAGGGAGGGGACGGGGGCGTGAAAGGCAGGGAGGGGACGGGGGCGTGAAAGGCAGGGAGGGGACGGGGGCGTGAAAGTCAGGGAGGGGACGGGGGCGTGAACAGCAGGGAGGGGACGGGGGCGTGAAAGTCAGGGAGGGGACGGGGGCATGAACGGCAGGGAGGGGACGGGGGCGTGAAAGGCAGGGAGGGGACGGGGGGCGTGAAAGGCAGGGAGGGGGGTGGGAAGGCAGGGAGGGGGCGTGAAAGGTAGGGAGGGGGTGGGGGCGTGAAAGGCAGGGAGGGGGGCGTGAAAGGCAGGGAGGGGGGCGAGAAAGGCAGGGTGGTGGCGTGAAAGGCAGGGTGGTGGCGTGAAAGGCAGGGTGGTGGCGTGAAAGGCAGGGAGGGGACGTGAAAGGCAGGGAGGGGACGGGGGGCGTGAAAGGCAGGGAGGGGGCGTGAAAGGCAGGGAGGGGGCGTGAGAAGCAGGGGGGGGCGTAAAAGGCAAGAAGGGGCTGTGAAAGGCAGGGGGGTGTGAAAGGCAGGGGGGGCGTGAAAGGCAGGGGGGGGGGGCATGAAAGGCCGGAGAGGTGTGAAAGGCAGGGGGTGGGCCGTGAAAGGCAGGGGTGCGTGAAAGGCAGGGGGGTGAAAGGCAGGGAGGGGGGTGGGGGCGTGAAAGGCAGGGAGGGGGGGCGTGAAAGGCAGGGAGGGGGGGCGTGAAAGGCAGGGAGGGGGTGTGAAAGGCAGGGAGGGGGGCGTGAAAGGCAGGGAGGGGGGGCGTGAAAGGCAGGGAGGGGGGGCGTGAAAGGCAGGGAGGGGGGGCGTGAAAGGCATGGAGGGGGGGGCGTTAAAGGCAGGGAGGGGGGGCGTGAAAGGCAGGGAGGGGGTTGGGGGCGTGAAAGGCAGGGAGGGGGGCGTGAAAGGCAGGGATTGGGGCGTGAAAGGCAGGGAGGGGGGTGGAAAGGCAGGGAGCGGGTGGGGGCGTGGAAGGCAGGGAGGGGAGTGGGGGCGTGAAAGGCAGGGAGGGGACGGGGGCGTGAATGGCAGGGAGGGGACGGGGGCGTGAAAGGCAGGGAGGGGACGGGGGCGTGAAAGGCAGGGAGGGGGGCGTGAAAGGCAGGGATTGGGGCGTGAAAGGCAGGGAGGGGGGTGGAAAGGCAGGGAGCGGGTGGGGGCGTGGAAGGCAGGGAGGGGAGTGGGGGCGTGAAAGGCAGGGAGGGGACGGGGGCGTGAATGGCAGGGAGGGGACGGGGGCGTGAAAGGCAGGGAGGGGACGGGGGGTGTGAAAGGCAGGGAGGGGGGCGTGAAAGGCAGGGAGGGGACGGGGGCGTGAAAGGCAGGGAGGGGACGGGGGCGTGAAAGGCAGGGAGGGGACGGGGGCGTGAAAGGCAGGGAGGGGACGGGGGCGTGAAAGTCAGGGAGGGGACGGGGGCGTGAAAGTCAGGGAGGGGACGGGGGCATGAACGGCAGGGAGGGGACAGGGGGCGTGAAAGGCAGGGAGGGGACGGGGGGCGTGAAAGGCAGGGAGGGGACGGGGGGCGTGAAAGGCAGGGAGGGGACGGGGGGCGTGAAAGGCAGGGGGGGCTCAAAGGCAGGGGGGGGCGTCAAAGGCAGGGTTGGCCGTCAAAGGCAGGGGGGGATGTCAAAGGCAGGGGGGGATGTCAAAGGCAGGGGGGCATCAAAGGCAGGGCTGGGAGAGCGTGAGAGAGAGAGAGAGAGAGAGACAGAGACACAGGGGCCTATTTAGTAAGCGTCGATAAGGCTGCGTCTATAGTATTTCAGACGGAGGGAAGGCACACACGCTGCAATACACTTGCTGAAGCCTGAGCTTTTTTATGGCTTTGCAGGGTATGCAGCGGGTGCGATTGGGGGCGTGGCAATAAATATTTGGAGGCGTGGCAATAACGTTCCGGCGCGGACGTCACTTCCCTACCTCACATCCCGATCCACCGGCATTTTTTCAGATGCAGCATCTGAAGCATTGTGCAGACAAGTTCACTTTCTCCCGGTCTGGAAATTAACTTTAATTTTGTGTGTGTTTGTGTTGTGTGTGTATACCACCGGCATACAAAAAAGAAAAATGGCGTCACTTTGAAAATGTAACTTCACTTTGATTGGAGAAGACAGGTCATGTGATCATGCCACCGCGCAAAAAATCACTTGGCTCTGTCTCCTTCAATTTCGCGCCTTTGCCAGCTCTGTCTGACGTGCGCGCTGGTGCCATCTATAGACATCCTCAAAGAGGACCATAGATGTGAACGCGCAGCGTGCGCGCGCCTCCCCTCCGCTCCGTCTGAAATACTATAGACGCAGCCGTAGGCACTTATCGGCCAAAATGCCAACTATTATTCAGTAGCCTCGATAAGTGGGTGATAACGGCCTGTATCGCCGAAAAATCTTTTGAAGAAAATCAAATCGCCGACTGAGCGGCGATAAGCCACGTAGACACTTTTCTGAATGTTCATAAACACGCGCGATTCCAGTAGCCGCGAGTCGGCGATCGCCGCCTATCGCGGCCCTAAAATGGCAATTTTCTCCCCAAATCCAAACAGTAAAATAAGATTGGTGGTGAGAAGCATCGATGAGCGGCGATACGGGACTTAGAAAAATGTTGGCCTTTTTCCTGCATTGGATTGATGCCGGGGATCTCAGGAGCTTATACCCATTAATACCAGCACCGGAGACCCCCGGCATGAAGCCGATGCAGGAAAAATGCATATACTGTACAGCCACTTCATTACCTTAGCGGCCACGGCGACGTGTGTGAGAAGCCACCGGAGCCAAGGTAAGTTAGGTTTGCAGAGGCCCTGCAGCTTCCCCGGCACTTAATTTAAGTGCCTTTGGGAAGCGCGCGGGGCCTCTGTAAACCCAGCGCCCCCCGCATTCAGTCTCGCGCGCCCCTGGGGGTTGTGCCCCCCAGTTTGCGCACAGCTGACTTAAATACCAATTGTATTTCAAAAGCGAGAAGTATCAAAACTATGAAAGCACCTCGCAGGTTATGAACAGAAAACAAGGGGAGTTTAATGAATGGACCTTCCCCAAATGGTAATTTCTCCTGTGGGAGAACACGGTGCCTTACGTGTAAACATCGTAAGAAAGGGGATACGGTTACCTCCCACTCAAATGGAGTGTCATATCCAGTAGTAGGACATATAGACTGTTTGTCTACACATATAGTATATCTGCTCACCTGTCCATGCGGTCTCCAGTATGTTGGGCGGACAGCACATACATGACGTACACGCTTCCTAATCTTTCAAGACATTAATCCCAAATAGATCATAAGGATTCGGGTTCTTTATCTCTGATCGGCTTTGAAGCTATTCCGTCTTATCTATTAAGTGCTGTGATAGGTTCAAAAGATTGAGCCTTAGGGAAACATATTGGATTTATGTCAGGGGAACATTCAATCCAAAAGGTTTGAATGAATGCATTGCCATTAGGGCAGTTGTTTGAATTTGGGTTAGGAACAGTGGTCTGGGGGTGAATGATTTATTACATTTCCTCTGGAACTAGTTCGCAAATAGGACCCTTGGTAGGAATTTATATATACACTATATCTTCATCACATTCATAGTAATGACATTAAAGACACATTTATTCACAGAATTAAGTAGTCACTGTGTGGGATTGGCAACAAATTATATCTATGGCGCTCTGCACTAGTAATATACCATATATATGATAAAAAATCAAATAAATTTATACAACCAGTGTCGTGGATATTCTCCCTTTGGTATTGATGCTCCACACGTGGTGGGTACACATGTAAGGAAAGAAAATCAAAACATAGTGTAATATAGTTAAACACACATATAAACATGCAACATGAGACAGACGCTGAGAACAACAGGTGACAAATTACAAACACATTTAATAAGGTATATGATTAAAAATACATAAAAATACATAAAAACATATATAAGGATCTGGTAGGATACTCCAACTCAAGTGGGGGTTCCTGCTTACCAAACGTAAGATGGTATCAGGCAATGGATATTGTTAAAGAGTATCCCCTCTTGTGGATGGCCGCTGCTGTAGCAAACTCCTGGGCTCACACGTGGAGTCTCCGCCTCTGTGACATCCGCCTCTGTCCGCCGTGGACACGTGATGCTGGCGTGGAAGCTGACCGCTGTAGACACCTCCTGCCTTGCCGCTGAAAGCGCGCCAACCGGAGCAGATTCAAATGCGGATGGATATGCGCCAAAGATACAGCAGCCCGCAGGTAGCAGTTATTAATTCCAAGGGGGACAGTGTTCACCACTGAGTATGGGAGACCTCTCAGACCTCTCAGTAACACCCTACGCGTTTCGAAAGTAAGACTTTCTTCCTCAGGGGTAAATGTGATATGAAAAAGTTTATCACGAAAAAATATATATATTTTATATTTAATTAATTTTTTTTTTGTAAATATTATTACACTGATTAGTCACTGTATTTATATTAATATAGTCTCACACATTATTCTATATTCACTTATTTTTATACACATTAATTCACATTATTATACATCCACACATCACTTCCCTTCTAGCATATGTCTCACTTATATACCATCACATATATTCTTATACACATTGGCACACCATAACATTTTAATACTTTAACCCACCACGGGGCACATTTCACCCCCTATTCACCTATTATAATAGCTAACCAACTTGGTTTACACTATGGCACATTCTGCTCATTATACTTCTTGCATAATTGTGGATTGGCCACATATACCATTATATATGTGGTCTCACAGCCTTATCCACTTCAAGTATTATCATGTTATATAGTGATAATGCTTTATTGTATCCTATGGTTCCAAAAATTATGTATGTACTAATAATGTACTTTTGTGTAATATATTAATTAATAACAGTTGTTTATTGTAATTTTTCATTTTGTCTTGTGTCTATGTTATGTTTGTGACGCTGAGAGTCCCAGCGCATCCATCTGCGCATGATCAAGTTCACAATGGTGTACTGCACCTTTAATACGGGACTACATATACCGGGACATAAAGGGACTACTTTTTCATATCACATTTACCCCTGAAGAAGAAAGTCTTACTTTCGAAACGCGTAGGGTGTTACTGAGAGGTCTGAGAGGTCTCCCATACTCAGTGGTGAACACTGTCCCCCTTGGAATTAATAACTGCTACCTGCGGGCTGCTGTATCTTTGGCGCATATCCATCCGCATTTGAATCTGCTCCGGTTGGCGCGCTTTCAGCGGCAAGGCAGGAGGTGTCTACAGCGGTCAGCTTCCACGCCAGCATCACGTGTCCACGGCGGACAGAGGCGGATGTCACACAGGCGGAGACTCCACGTGTGAGCCCAGGAGTTTGCTACAGCAGCGGCCATCCACAAGAGGGGATACTCTTTAACAATATCCATTGCCTGATACCATCTTACGTTTGGTAAGCAGGAACCCCCACTTGAGTTGGAGTATCCTACCAGATCCTTATATATGTTTTTATGTATTTTTATGTATTTTTAATCATATACCTTATTAAATGTGTTTGTAATTTGTCACCTGTTGTTCTCAGCGTCTGTCTCATGTTGCATGTTTATATGTGTGTTTAACTATATTACACTATGTTTTGATTTTCTTTCCTTACATGTGTACCCACCACGTGTGGAGCATCAATACCAAAGGGAGAATATCCACGACACTGGTTGTATAAATTTATTTGATTTTTTATCATATATATGGTATATTACTAGTGCAGAGCGCCATAGATATAATTTGTTGCCATACTCATCACCTGACTGGGGGTCAGGATTATATCTCAGGCTGCCTGCCTATTGGGATATAGCGCTACCTATTTGCTTTCCACACTGTGTGGGATTAGTTTAAGATTTATTTATTAGATAATTTATCACTATGTAACACACTTTAAATCACAAATAAATAGGTATCACATTATTGCAATGTATTGAGTTGTAAGATATTAATGTTATTTGTAACACACAGTAGATTAGAAACATCACAATAATTAAGTATTAAATGTAATATTTATTGATCACTATAGCACTATAATAATTTGTTGGCATGGTAATCTATAACAGGGGAGCGCAAACTTTTGAAGCTGCGTCCCCGTGCCTGTCCTCACCCGGTCTTGTGCCCCCTCCCCTACCTGCGTCAAGTGACACTCCGTGGTCGCGTGACGTCACATGACCCCGCGGTGTCATTTGATGCCGCGTTGCCATGGAGACGTGTCTGACATGTTACTGTTGCAGAGGCCTCACGTGATCCCCGGCATTTCATTTAAATGCCTTGGGGAGGAGCGCGGGACCTCTGCACCCGCCCGCGCCCCCCCAGACAAATCTCCCGCCCCCCAGATTGCGCACCGCTAACCTATAACATTATGTAGCTATGTAGTTAGGTTCAAATTCTCTGGATTAGTCTAATTGGATTTCATTCATTCCAGGACTCTGACCATAATCATTGGGATCAAATCAAGGACAGTTTCCATTGATAAATGTATAAATGTGTGGGGTCACTGAGTACTGAGCACTCATAGTTATCACAATTTAGCCAAATATGAGTGTGTTCAGTTTCTGCGCACACTATCTATCCTTATCAAATGTTGTCTTCCTTTTCAATTTTATTATGTATTTTTATCATGTATTTTGTTATTGTATGGTAATTTATTAGCATAACTATGTGTTGATATTACATCATCATTCCTCTATAAGTATATATATATATATATATATATGCAAATATAGCTGTATGCTCATCTGCATGTCTTAGGCAGGTCTGCAACCCTGCCTTTCCCCATTATCACCCAGCATACAGCACTTCCACTGCAGCAAGGGATTCTGGGAAATGACATGCAAATGAGCACACAGTGTCACTTTTTGCCTCAATAACCATTTTTAACATTGTGTGAGAGGAAGAGAAGCAGGCCAGCTCCACCCCCCAGCCCTCTCCCAGCCGGAGAAGGAAGAGAAGCAGCCCGGCAGGCCAGCCCCACCCCCCAGCCCTCTCCCAGCCGGAGAGGAAGAGAAGCAGCCCGGCAGGCCAGCCCCACCCCCCAGCCCTCTCCCAGCCCTCTCCCAGCCGGAGAGGAAGAGAAGCAGCCCGGCAGGCCAGCCCCCCCCCCCAGCCCTCTCCCAGCCGGAGAGGAAGAGAAGCAGCCCGGCAGGCCAGCCCCACCCCCCAGCCCTCTCCCAGCCGGAGAGGAAGAGAAGCAGCCCGGCAGGCCAGCCCCACCCCCCAGCCCTCTCCCAGCCCTCTCCCAGCCGGAGAGGAAGAGAAGCAGCCCGGCAGGCCAGCCCCCCCCCCCCAGCCCTCTCCCAGCCGGAGAGGAAGAGAAGCAGCCCGGCAGGCCAGCCCCGCCCCCCAGCCTCACTCCCAGCCGGAGAGGAAGAGAAGCAGCCCGGCAGGCCAGCCCCGCCCCCCAGCCTCACTCCCAGCCGGAGAGGAAGAGAAGCAGCCCGGCAGGCCAGCCCCCCCCCCCCCCCAGCCTCACTCCCAGCCCTCTCCCAACCGGAGAGGAAGAGAAGCAGCCCGGCAGGCCAGCTCCGCCCCCCAGCCTCACTCCCAGCCCTCTCCCAGCCGGAGAGGAAGAGAAGCAGCCCGGCAGGCCAGCCCCGCCCCCCAGCCTCACTCCCAGCCCTCTCCCAGCCGGAGAGGAAGAGAAGCAGCCCGGCAGGCCAGCCCCGCCCCCCAGCCTCACTCCCAGCCCTCTCCCAGCCCCGCCCCCCAGCCGGAGAGGAAGAGAAGCTGCCAGGCAGGCCAGCCCCGCCCCCCAGCCTCACTCCCAGCCCTCTCCCAGCCGGAGAGGAAGCAGGCTGCCAGGCAGGCCAGCCCCGCCCCCCAGCCTCACTCCCAGCCGGAGAGGAAGAGAAGCAGCCCGGCAGGCCAGCTCCGCCCCCAGCCTCAATCCGGTGCCTGCTCACAGCACATCCACCAGCACACTGCCGCTCCGGTCCCCGCTCCCCCTCCTGCCATGACCCCCCCCTGCTAAAACAGCCCCTCTTCCCCCCCAGCTTCCAACCTCCCTCCCCCTGCAGTTTTGAGCCATGCTCCCCACTGCTGGCCTGCCCCCCCCCCCTCCCGCTGCACAGCACATCCATCCCCCTCCTGTAGCCAATCCAGCGCCTTTGGGGTGGTGACTCCTGCGGCCTCTAGACCACGACCCCCTTTTACCCCCAAATGACTTTAATAGGATCCAGGGGGACCTACCTCCCCTGGCCCCGTCCGCAGCACATGCCGACCCCGAGGCGTGGAGCTCCCTCACCGCCCCGTGCCCGCGTTCTCTCTATACCCCTTTTAACCCCTTAAACCCATAACCATAACCTTAGTAACCTTAACTAGCCTGCATGAGCTCTAACCTGAGCTTCTGTAAGACTTGAACTGCCCCTATAGCACGCTTCCAGTGTGCCTATTCTCTGCCCTCTTCTCTGCCAACCTAGGTGCTCCTAACTCCCCTACCCCCGGTCCCTCTCCAGGCCCCCTCCTTTTATCTTTCTGCCCCTTCTTTCGTGGCTCCTCTAACGCTGTTCTTCCTCCCCTCTTCTCCTCTCTGACCCCCCCTAACTACTGGGCATAGCTGCCTCATTCTTTTCTGGCGGCCCGCTGTCTTTCCCTACCCATCCCCTGACCCTCTGGCCTGCTAGACCCCCCCTCCGTTCCTTCTGCCATTTTCATTGTGACCGGCGCCAGGCTGGGCTTCTGCATGGGGCTTTCTTCTCCCTGATGACGCCTGTCGGTGCGCGCCCGCCTGCTGATGACGTCAGCCGCCCCAACCAAGATGGCATCTTTCTGTTTGGCTCCGGTAGATGACGACTTCTGGTTTACGGCGGCCGCCATTTTGGATCGTCTGCTGCCTCGAGGAGGATGGAGCGCGCTCTCTCCTCCCGCCGTTTTACCTCTTCCTGGTTCTGCACCTCACGCTGGATCTTGAAGAGCGCCATTTTGCCCGCCATCTTCTTTCACCTTCCAGGGCCGGAATCAAAGGTGAGTTTCCTTCTTTTCAGGAGCCGCCGTGAACTGTGCGGATTGAAGGGGGGGTGTTCGAAAATCGTCCGGGGGCTTCCAATGTTCCCTATTCACGGGGCATTACCGCTGCTATGCCTTTCCAGACGGGAAGACTCCATAATGCACAGGCAGGCATTTTTCGTGGGACTTAACTGGCTAACTTATAACTTTGTGTGAGCCATTATTATGGCTGTCATAGTCCTTCACCGCTTGCTCCCCTTGGACTTTGGTGAGCCCGCTCCATTCCGGCTCCAGTGTGTCTGCCTCGTCCGCTGCCCTTACCGGGGCACCCTTCAGGCCCAGTTTAGTTAGGAACTCTGGCCCATCTGCAGGTTCTTTCATCGTGATGGACTTCCCGTTCCGCGCCACCAGCAACCCAAACGGGAAGGTCCATCGGTACCGCACGTTTTGCTCGTGGAGAACCTTAGTAACCGGCAGCAGGCTGCGGCGTCTCATTAGGGTTACAGGGGACAAATCTTGAAAAATGAGCATTTTATTGTTTTCGAATTCGATGAAAGGCAGGGCCCTTGTGTGGCGTAAGACTGTCTCCCTTGTAGTGTAGAAATGCAGCCGGATAATAATGTCCCGCGGCTGTTCGTTGTGAATTGGTCGGGAGCGGAGGGCCCTATGGCAGCGGTCCATAGCTAGCGCCTCCTTGCTGCAGTCTGGCAGCAGGGATTCCAGCCAGCGGGCAGTATACTCTTCACAGTCTCCTACCTCCTCGGAGACCCCCCTTATTCTGATGTTATTCCGCCTGTCACGGTTCTCTGCATCTTCCTGCCACTCTCTTAATTTGTCTATTTCTCTCTGCAAGTCGCCTGTCTTCTTCTCCATTTTTTTCCCTGCTCTGATGGTGAGATCCATTTTAGTCTCCAGCTCATCCGTTCTGGTCCCCAGCTTCACCACGTCTCGCTTGACCTCCTTAATTTCGGCCTGCAGTAGCGATTTTAAATCATTATAGAGTCTTTCAAAATCACAGCGCCGTACTGGGAGAAGGGATTGACTGTTTATTCCTTCCTCATCCCCCTCTTGCTCCGTGTCGGTGTCTGGATTTGAAGCCGGCGCCATTTCTCCTGCTTGCTCCCTCGCGCCCGAGCCTCCAAATTATGCCCTGACATCGGCCAACTTTTGCTTTTTTTGACCCGCTGGCTTTTTCGGGGCCATCCTGATACGGTTATGCAGTGCTGTCTAGCGGTTTTATAAGTATTTTGTGGGTTTTGAGGGTATTTTTAATGCAATCTTTGTTGAGCGCGGGCCAGTGCTATGTACTTATGCTGCCATACCCTGGTCCATCGCCCATGCTCCTCGTCGCCGCCATCTTTATAGCATCCAAGATGCGACGTGGGCTCTATAAAGATGGCGGCGACACTGGCCTCCGATGCCCCAAACCGGGGCCTGTAACTCGGGAAGCAGGGGGTCTCTGAGGCAGAAATCAATGCGGTTCAGCTCAGAGGACCCCCTTCTCCCGCACACTATTAATAAAAATACATTAAAGCAGCTTCATTACCTTAGCGGCTAACCGCTAAGGCAATGAAGGGGTTAAGGCACAAAAACATGTTTATTGGGGCCAATTGCCCCCAATAAACATAGCAATATACAACACATCCCGCCGCCCCCTAACACATACAGTACAGTAATGGGCAAAATTACTATTATCCATATATGGATAATATTGCATTTGCCCATTTTAAATACATATAAATTACAATGAATAAAGTCAATATATATTACACTTACCTTTTACAGGCACCCACGATGAAGGCCGTCTTCATCCTCATCTTCATCCTGCCCATGCCCCCTCCGATGCTGCAAGACATACACAAGAATAAAAACAGCCAATGTAATGTCCCCTAACCCCTTAATCACCATAGCGGTTATTAACCGCTACAGTCATTAAGGGGATAAACCGCCGGTAATACCCTGCTAACCCCAAAAGGAAGCGGACCTGTGTCTTTGTCTGTGGGCTGGGGACTTCCTTTATGGTGGCCACCTTGCTAGCTAGTGGCCTTACTATCCCTCCCCCAACGGCATAGCCCAAGTACTTTGTAGTGGATTTACCCAGGGCACATTTTTTTGGGATTTGCAGTGAGCCCTGCTTCTCTTAAGGACATTAGGACTGCCCTTAACCTTTTTATATGAGACTGCCAGTGTCTGCTATAGATGACAATGTCATCCAAGTAGGCCGCGGCATATGCCCTATGGGGTCGTAGTACCTTGTCCATTAACCTTTGGAACGTGGCTGGAGCCCCATGTAACCCAAATGGCATAGTGACGAATTGGTATAAACCGAGAGGGGTGGCGAAGGCAGTTTTGCATTTGGATTCTTCCGCTAGAGGTATCTGCCAATATCCTTTCGTGAGATCTAGCGTGGAGATATACTCTGCTTTACCAAGCGAATCAAGCAATTCATCCACCCTAGGCATTGGATATGCATCAAATCTGGATACAGCATTTACCTTTCGCAGATCCACGCAAAACCTCACCTTCCCATCTGGTTTAGGGACCAACACGATAGAGCTAGACCATTCGCTGTGGGACTAATCGATCACGCCCAATTCCAACATGTCTATTATCTCCCTCTCTACCAGGTCTTTTCGGCCCTCTGGCAATCAATAGGGACGGGACCGTACTTTTACGCCAGGTTCTGTCTCAATCCTATGGGACACTAAATCAGTCTGCCCTGGCAGCTCAGAAAAAACATCTGGGAACTGGTCACATACATCAAGTAGGTCTGACCTTTGTTCCGTTGTTAACTGCTCTCCCATGGGAACCTGATGGTCAGTGTACGTACTACCCTTTGGAAGCTTTGGACCCAAATCCGTCTCTCCTTCCCGAGGGTGAATGAACAGCGATCTCATCGTTTTCCAGGGTTTCAGGAGGTTCACGTGGTAGATTTGTTTACCCTTCCTGGACCCTGGTTTAGAGATCTCATAGTTCACCTCCCCGGTGTGCCGGAGAACTTGGAAAGGACCCTGCCACTTCGCAAGGAGTTTACTCTCTGATGTCGGTAGTAGTAGCATCACTTGGTCCCCAGGTTGGAAGACCATCAAGCGAGCATTTTGGTTGTACTGCCTCTCTTGACGTTCTTGAGCAGATTTGAGGTTTTCCTTCGCAAACCGACCTATCATGTCTAGGTGGTTTCTAAGGTCTATGACATACTGAAGGGTATTCTTGGAGGGGGAGGGCTCCTCCTCCCAGGATTCCTTCAGTAGGTCGAGAATACCCCGAGGTTGGCGTCCATATAGGAGCTCAAATGGGGAGAAGCCTGTGGATGATTGGGGAACTTCTCGTACCGCAAACAACAGGAAAGGGAGAAGTTCATCCCAAACTCGCTTTTCAGTGTCCACAAACTTTCTAAGCATAGTTTTTAAAGTATGGTTAAACCTCTCTACCAATCCATCAGTCTGAGGATGGTAGACCGAGGTCCGGACGGATTTTGCCTCCAATAACTTCAGGACATCCTGCATTAACTTTGCCATGAAATTTGTTCCCTGGTCAGTTAACATTACTTGGGGAAGTCCTACCCTAGAAAACAGTTCTAACAGCCGGTGAGAAACCTGTTTAGCAGTGGCTGATCTCAGAGGGAAGGCCTCAGGATACCTGGTGGCATAATCAACAATAAATTTATGTCCCTTCGCAGAGGGTTCTAAAGGTCCGACCAGATCTACCCCAATTCTCTCGAATGGGACGGCTACCAAGGGCAGAGGAACCAAAGGAGCCGGCTTCTGTCCTTTTTGGCTAGTTAACTGGCATTCAGGACATGTCTCACATAGTTTCATGATGTCACCATGTATGCCTGGCCAGTAAAACCGGGACGAGATGCGGTCCGTGGTCTTATCTCTGCCCAAATGACCACCCCATGGGAGAGTATGGGCTAGGGTAAACACTGTTTTAATCAACCCTTTAGGGACTAGCATCTGTCGAATGACCTCCCCTGTTTGTGTAACCTTATTCACACGATATAGTATGTCATTCAACAGTTCAAAATGTGGAAACACTTTTACACCTTGTTCATCTATTATCTTGTTGTTGATCTGTACCACCTTCTCATATTGTCTAGCCAGAGCTGGGTCCTCCCTCTGCCTCTGACGGAAGTCAGGAAGATCCAGGTCTGGCAACACTCCCGTATCTATCTGTTCCCCACCTGGTCATCCCCGGCCATGACCTGCAGTCCTTTGGGCTGACTAATGTTACCAAAAGTCCCAGCCTTTCTTAACCAGTCCTCTTTTTCCGCACGTCTCTGTTTACGTGTCTTTGGGACATGGTGTCTACGGGGGAAAATCTCTGGGGAAAAAGGGAACAAGTCTCCGGGCTTCTCCGCTACCAGAGAAGTAGGCTCCGTAGGAGTAAGGGCCAACAATGTTTCGAGGTACAAGGGCCAGTCTCGGCCAAGTAGAACAGGAGCAGGTAGCCAGGGAGCAACTCCCACTAGTAGGCTAGCCTCTTGATCCTGGATACGCAGTGTAACGTTCGCCGTCGGGTATCTCTTTGTATCCCCATGGATACACTCGATATTCCAAGGAGAGTCATAAGATAGTCTATTGCTTGGAATTAGGCCCTCTAGGATCAGGGTTTTTCCAGAGCCCGAGTCCAGCATGGCGTTTACTTTTGTCCACTCCAGAGATGCTGGGACTAACCACGGATTGTGGTCCCCTCGGAGACAAGCTGTGGCAGGGGTTCTGCCATATGAACAGTCCATCTCCTGAGTCCGCAAACTCGGTCGTCCGTGGAAGCTCTCGACAGGGCTCGGTGTTTGGACCTCTCCGCTGTTGGATGGGGTCCTCCCTTCTGGTTGGTGGGGTTATCCTCTCCACCGGGTGGGTGACAGGAGTCCAGGTTCTCGGGGAATACTGTGGGTGGCGGCCTCCCTTGAGTGATCCAGTGGCCTCGGACCCAGGATGGGCTTCTCTGCGGGAGTTTGTACCAAACATAGGACCTATTCCAAATTTGATAACACTAAAAATGTATCATTCAATACAGAGGCTAGACACATACCACCAAGAGGGCGGGAAGTTGGTGATCTAGAAACTCCTGGAGAGAATAAAGAAATAAAAACTCACAGTACCGAGGACACAGTCAGTCACAAAAGGGAAGAGGCAAATAAACAAGATAGAGACCGGGAGGAAAACTGGCAGAGACACAAGTACTATTCCAAAGATTATCAGGAAAGCCATCATAGAGCCAAGCCACCCGCATACAACTACAGAGCTAGATCACCACTAGAACGTAGAGATAACAGGTATGAGAGAGAACGTAGCAGGGATAGGGATCGTAGATCACCTTATAAATATCATGGGTCAAATCGGGAATATAGAGAGAGACGTTATGAGAGAGAAGAGAGTCAAAGGAGACACTACCGGTCACCCCGTAAACATCATAGTGAACATAGCCAAGGAAGAGAACACAAATCCCCCCCATAGGGAACAGAGGACCACATATAGAGAAAGACAGGATAGAGAACAGAGTCATGTGAGAGAGCAAAGATCACCCCGACCACACGCAGGGCATTTTTTAGAACAGGCCCAATCACTCAAAGCACCACCCCTAGTTACTCAGAATCGCTTCCTAGTGTTAGAAAACCAGAAAGAAAAAGAAACCCCAAACACAAAACTCAGAAAAAGGCCCCACGAGGAAAGCGGGGAGGAAGAAGGACACAGAAAAAGAGCAGCGATTTGAACAATATATTTAATCTGAGCAAAAAAGAATTAAATGTAGATGAATGTAACCTAATAAAAAAGGGGCTGAACTTCGCACCAGTTGCCAAGGCGAACAGTTTCAATCTGTATATAGACGCGCACAAATACATTAGACAGTTAACCCTTAAAAAATTCTTTATTTCAAAAGATGCACAAACAAGGGAGGTAATGAACAATAATGCTAACGCGAATATAGAGATGGATGAGTTCAAGCATTCAAACCTAAAAAATAAATCCAAATTCTATCCAAGCTGGGCGAAAGGCCATAACTTAGAAGTCTTCCATCAGAAAATCCAGGAGGACTTTGATAGACTAACCTCTGGTGCTACTAAGATAACTAAGAACAATCTAACCTTGAAAGAAAAAATCGCATTGCAAAACTTAGAGAAAGAAAAGGCTATTACATTCAAACAAGCAGATAAAGGGAGGGGGGGGTAGTCATTATGGACACGGAATACTACAAGGGTGAAGCAGAGAGGATACTGTCGGATGACATCACCTATGCACGTCTGAAGACTAATCCCCACAGAGAATTCTGTGTAGAATTCCAAACTCTGCTAGACAGGGGCAGCTCAACAGGAGTCCTGAATGAAAAAGAATATGATTATCTAAATGTGAAATTCCCGGTTATGCCAATATTCTAATTTCTGCCCAAAATCCATAAGGACATTAAAGCACCACCAGGTAGACCCATTATCTCTGGGATAGGCTCGCTCACGTCTCGACTGTCGGAGTACATAGATCTATTTCTGCAGCCATACGTTGCGGAGATGCGGTCCTATCTCAGAGACACCACGCAAATTCTAAATATATTAGAACAGATAGATTGGCAAGAAGGCTATAAAATGTGCACCTGCGATGTGACTTCATTATACACGTCCATAAAACATGATGATGGAATTAAAGCCATCGAACGGACGCTAATAAATGATGCCACCGTTCACATAGAACAAAGACGCTTTATTTTAGAAAGTATTAATTTTATTCTTAAACACAACCTTTTAAATTTTGATGGAACATATTTTTTACAAAAGTGCGGAACAGCCATGGGTTCAAAATTCGCACCGAGTTATGCCAACTTGTTCATGGACAGTTGGGAGACCGATACCATCTGGTCGGAACATGAATTCAGTGCGGATCTTGTGCTATGGCGGAGATACATCGATGATGTGTTTTTTATCTGGAGAGGCAACAATGAAACCTTAAATCACTTTCTGAATTACATTAACAATAATGAGAGGAACCTAGCTTTCACAACATGCATAGGGAATAATTCGGTAGACTTTTTAGATCTAACAATTTACATAGAAGATAATAGACTGAAGACTAAAACTTTCTTCAAAACAGTTGACTGCAATAATTACCTGCTTAACACTAGCTGCCACCATAAGAAATGGCTGAAAAACATACCCCAAGGACAGTTTCGCAGAATCAGGAGAAACTTTAGCGATGATCATGTTTATAGGGAACAATCCAATATTCTGAAGAACCGATTCATTGCAAAGAATTATGATAATGAAAAAATGGATACAGCAATAATAGATGTAGGGAAGCTTAAACGCAGCGACATTTTAAAAACCAATCCACCAAAACCTAGAGAGGAGTTTAATATTGCTTTCCTAACACAATATAGCCAAGATGCAGGGAGCATACAAAAGATCCTGAATAAACACTGGCATCTGCTACAGGGAGACCCCACCTTGAAAGAATACCTCCCAGAGAAACCCAAGGTTATCTATAAGAGGGCGGATAATATTAAAAGGAGGTTAGCACCAAGCCTCTTCCGGCCAGAAAGTAGGACAACAGGCCAGGACTTAAATTGGTTACAGAAAGTAAAAGGTTTCCACAGATGTAACACCTGTAAAGCCTGCAAACAGGGAACAAAAGAGAAAATTCAGTTTAGCTCTAAAGCAACAGGAGAACAGTTCAAAATTTCAAATTTCATCAACTGTAAATCTGAATTCATAGTCTATCTACTAAATTGCCCCTGTGGACTCCAGTATGTAGGGCGTACCAGCCGACCATTACGGGTACGCATTCTGGAGCACCTAGGGAACATTAGGCGGAAACTTATGACACATAGTGTATCAAAACATTTTGCACTACACCACCAAGGAGATCCATCTGGCCTTGAATTTAGGGGCATTGAGGTAGTCACACCACATTGGAGGGGTGGAGACAGACTGACAACTTTATCAAGAAAAGAAACTTTTTGGATTTATAAATTGAAAAGCTTGGCCCCCATAGGCCTCAATGTAGAGATAGACATTGCAGCCTTCCTTTAAACACACACTGATCCGTTTTCAATCCCCAAATCCCATTTTTTCCCCCTACAATTTTGAATAGGAGTTCACGTCTTAAATATGAATCCACCACGAACCAGTCCTTGAAGACCAAATTGACGCATACCACCGTGGCAACTAATGAACAATATCATTTTTATAAATTGTATTGAAATAATATCTATTTTTGTCCAACTAGTTATTAATGTTCGAGTTCCCTAAAATCTATATTTTTTAGTTTTTCTAGTTATTTTAGAATTCTTTTATATTTGTCTAAATGTGTATAAATTTGGGTGGCTACAGTGCCCACAGTCCTACAGCATCCTGTTACTAACATTAGTCACCATTAGGGAATAACTATGTCTTTGTAATTTCCAAACTACTGTAAGCCAAATTATGGCACCATTGTACAAGATCACCTTTACAAACTGTATTGAAGTTTAATCTATTTTTGTCCAAACAGCTATTAATGTTCAAGTTCCCTAAAAATCTGTAATATTTTTTAGAATTTTTTAGATCTCTAATATATTTGGGTTATTACACTGCCCACATCCCAATAGCATTCTGTTACTAACATGAGTCACCATGAGAGAAGAACTATGTCTATGTAGTTTCCAAACTCAGCCACATGATGGCACCATTGTACAACAAATGGAGAAAAGTTCACTGACAGCATAATGGTTTAAGTGATACAGCTCTCTGGCATAGAACCACTATAACAGGCTGTGTGAGCCCGCAAAGGTCCATAGGTTTAAGATTATTGATGATACTCACCACAATATAATGTTTCACACTGCGAATTGATGTTTGTTTTTTAAAACGTTTTTTAAACATTTTAAAATATTTATTAAAACAATGTTTGATTTTAATATATTGACACTAGAGAAATGTTTACAATAACAAGTATATTGTCCCTGTATCCAAGGGCTATGATCGGTTCGATTTACATTGACATTACATTAGTCTATTGGAAGTGGACAACTTTTAATGAAAGCCAGGTGTTTTACTAATTAATTAAATCGGGGCGCCTATATAGACTGCACACAATGAGCATCCGGCAGGAACCTGACGAAGCTTACTGCGAAACGCGTTGTTCCCTGCCGGAGCTCATTGAGAGAGGGACCCAGCCGACCGCAGGACATCCGGTATAGATCCTCTCTTCCGGTTCCACTGCCGGACGCGCCAGTGAGGAGTAACAACGGAGGAGGAGATCTTGCGGGATCAAACCACGCGGCCGACGCTGGGCAAAAGAAGTTACAATTCAGTGTGAGTGTGCTTTTTGTTTTTTTGTTTATTCACCTTGCTATATTTATATTGTTATATGCTTTTTCAACGTGTATGCTTGTTTATGCTCATGTCTCAAACTGTTACCAAATAAAGACCTGTTATATTGCTAACCCTGGTTTGCACACATTTTCTTGGTCTTTTGGGCAACGGAGAGAGGAGACACTCACACACTATACCTATTGGGGGATATTTTGCTGAGACGACTTCACACCACCTATACAGGCTGACATCACCCTCTGAGGGCAAGAACTCACATTAGGCCGTGTGAGTTTTATGTTTATTGGGACTCCACCATAGGAGTCTGCATTTACCCACTACAGTCTGCGTTGAGGGCGAAGTCTCACACAAGCCCGTGTGAGTCACTGAAACTATATGTTTATGTTTCATTTATTGTTTATTTAGTGGAATTCCACCATCACCCCTTCCTCCATTCCCCCCCCCCATCCCCCCATCCCCCACATATGTGACACTAATACTGTGTTTTATTCCATTTTTATTCAACTTCATCCTGTTCCATCAACATTGTGAGGTCCATGAGTTTTGCGCTGACCGTCTTCACACTCCCATTGCCACGTTAAGAAGGACACGGGGTTCCCTTCTTCAAGGTCAAGCAGCAACCAAAAATCATCAAAAGGGCCAGTATATATTTTTATACTCTTTTACACCACAAAACACAATTTTTTATTTTTCTACATATTTTAATATATCAAAGGTGTTGTAGCATTTTTTAGCCACACATTCCAGGGAGCGCCCCAGTTCAAACAACCACTGAGCCTTTTCTAATCCCATCCTGGTGGCAGCACCCCAAAAAGCTCCTAATATGGAAGAAGAAACCATAGAGATGGAAAACCCAGTCGAAATTAAAGAGAGTGTTTTTACAAAAAGAATTTTCAGAAGTAACAACATAGAGAACAAAATGAGAGAAATTGAGTCAGCGGAGATGGGAGATGTAGAAACAATAAATAACGAGTTTGACAAACTTGAGAATTTACTTAAGAAAGAGACCAAAAAGGTCAGGGATAAAGTCTATTTAGAGAAATACTTAGACATCAAACGTATACCTAGGGGTTTACGATTTGATAAAAAATCCTCCTTTGAATTAGCAGACATAGAATATAATGTCCAATGGGAAGAAACTATGGATGCGTGTTCATTCAGTCTAATGAAACTAATCATTAAACATCATACAAAGACCTTGATAGAAATTGATCGAGAAGTTACTTTAATTCAGAAGAGATTAGAAATTTCCACAGAAAACCCCACCTTCCTAAATAGAGACCAAAAACTAGCTGATGAAATAGATGCTATAGAAAGAAATCTGATAGAGTCTAAAAATAAGAAATTTAGACGAGACGAGGAAGACTACTTAGTAGGGTCCAACCCCAAATGGCAAAGGGTCACACTAGTCCCACCTACCACCCCAAAGGATAGGAAAATGTTTGAATATAGGAGTAGAGAAGATAGCAACAAAACTTTAAGAACCAACATATCGAGCTATCCAACCAAAATAGACAAACATAGGACCTATTCCAAATTTGATAACACTAAAAATGTATCATTCAATACAGAGGCTAGACACATACCACCAAGAGGGCGGGAAGTTGGTGATCTAGAAACTCCTGGAGAGAATAAAGAAATAAAAACTCACAGTACCGAGGACGCAGTCAGTCACAAAAGGGAAGAGGCAAATAAACAAGATAGAGACCGGGAGGAAAACTGGCAGAGACACAAGTACTATTCCAAAGATTATCAGGAAAGCCATCATAGAGCCAAGCCACCCGCATACAACTACAGAGCTAGATCACCACTAGAACGTAGAGATAACAGGTATGAGAGAGAACGTAGCAGGGATAGGGATCGTAGATCACCTTATAAATATCATGGGTCAAATCGGGAATATAGAGAGAGACGTTATGAGAGAGAAGAGAGTCAAAGGAGACACTACCGGTCACCCCGTAAACATCATAGGGAACATAGCCAAGGAAGAGAACACAAATCCCCCCATAGGGAACAGAGGACCACATATAGAGAAAGACAGGATAGAGAACAGAGTCATGTGAGAGAGCAAAGATCACCCCGACCACACGCAGGGCATTTTTTAGAACAGGCCCAATCACTCAAAGCACCACCCCTAGTTACTCAGAATCGCTTCCTAGTGTTAGAAAACCAGAAAGAAAAAGAAACCCCAAACACAAAACTCAGAAAAAGGCCCCACGAGGAAAGCGGGGAGGAAGAAGGACACAGAAAAAGAGCAGCGATTTGAACAATATATTTAATCTGAGCAAAAAAGAATTAAATGTAGATGAATGTAACCTAATAAAAAAGGGGCTGAACTTCGCACCAGTTGCCAAGGCGAACAGTTTCAATCTGTATATAGACGCGCACAAATACATTAGACAGTTAACCCTTAAAAAATTCTTTATTTCAAAAGATGCACAAACAAGGGAGGTAGTGAACAATAATGCTAACGCGAATATAGAGATGGATGAGTTCAAGCATTCAAACCTAAAAAATAAATCCAAATTCTATCCAAGCTGGGCGAAAGGCCATAACTTAGAAGTCTTCCATCAGAAAATCCAGGAGGACTTTGATAGACTAACCTCTGGTGCTACTAAGATAACTAAGAACAATCTAACCTTGAAAGAAAAAATCGCATTGCAAAACTTAGAGAAAGAAAAGGCTATTACATTCAAACAAGCAGATAAAGGGCGGGGGTGGGTAGTCATTATGGACACGGAATACTACAAGGGTGAAGCAGAGAGGATACTGTCGGATGACATCACCTATGCACGTCTGAAGACTAATCCCCACAGAGAATTCTGCGTAGAATTCCAAACTCTGCTAGACAGGGGCAGCTCAACAGGAGTCCTGAATGAAAAAGAATATGATTATCTAAATGTGAAATTCCCGGTTATGCCAATATTCTATTTTCTGCCCAAAATCCATAAGGACATTAAAGCACCACCAGGTAGACCCATTATCTCTGGGATAGGCTCGCTCACGTCTCGACTGTCGGAGTACATAGATCTATTTCTGCAGCCATACGTTGCGGAGATGCGGTCCTATCTCAGAGACACCACGCAAATTCTAAATATATTAGAACAGATAGATTGGCAAGAAGGCTATAAAATGTGCACCTGCGATGTGACTTCATTATACACGTCCATAAAACATGATGATGGAATTAAAGCCATCGAACGGACGCTAATAAATGATGCCACCGTTCACATAGAACAAAGACGCTTTATTTTAGAAAGTATTAATTTTATTCTTAAACACAACCTTTTAAATTTTGATGGAACATATTTTTTACAAAAGTGCGGAACAGCCATGGGTACAAAATTTGCACCGAGTTATGCCAACTTGTTCATGGACAGTTGGGAGACCGATACCATCTGGTCGGAACATGAATTCAGTGCGGATCTTGTGCTATGGCGGAGATACATCGATGATGTTTTTTATCTGGAGAGGCAACAATGAAACCTTAAATCACTTTCTGAATTACATTAACAATAATGAGAGGTAACCTAGCTTTCACAACATGCATAGGGAATAATTCGGTAGACTTTTTAGATCTAACAATTTACATAGAAGATAATAGACTGAAGACTAAAACTTTCTTCAAAACAGTTGACTGCAATAATTACCTGCTTAACACTAGCTGCCACCATAAGAAATGGCTGAAAAACATACCCCCAGGACTGTTTCGCAGAATCAGGAGAAACTGTAGCGATGATCATGTTTATAGGGAACAATCCAATATTCTGAAGAACCGATTCATTGCAAAGAATTACACTGGCGACACACTTTATTCGAGCTCGGCTAGTCCCACGAATTCGGGTATACCCGGGTGTATTGAGGTTTGTGACTGTTTTCTGCCCAAGTGCATTGAGGTATTTTCAGGCAGGGATTGAAGCATTTTATTCCCGCTGGCTGCAATACTGCACAGTATATATATATATACTGCATTACAATTCATGAATTTATGCCATCTGGTAGACACGCGAAGCATTGCAGCCTATTCAATCCTAATCATTATCATTTAACAGATCAGCCGCCCGTCAGCCAGGCATGAACCCAGGCTGGGAAGGCAAACGCAACGGGGCTTGTCAGAGGTGAGGAGCGGCGCATTCCAGGTATCTGCCAGGTACATACTGGGTATTTGCTCGAATAAAGTGTGTCGGTGCAGTATGATAATGAAAAAATGGATACAGCAATAATAGAAGTAGGGAAGCTTAAACGCAGCGACATTTTAAAAACCAATCCACCAAAACCTAGAGAGGAGTTTAATATTGCTTTCCTAACACAATATAGCCAAGATGCAGGGAGCATACAAAAGATCCTGAATAAACACTGGCATCTGCTACAGGGAGACCCCACCTTGAAAGAATACCTCCCAGAGAAACCCAAGGTTATCTATAAGAGGGCGGATAATATTAAAAGGAGGTTAGCACCAAGCCTCTTCCGGCCAGAAAGTAGGACAACAGGCCAGGACTTAAATTGGTTACAGAAAGTAAAAGGTTTCCACAGATGTAACACCTGTAAAGCCTGCAAACAGGGAACAAAAGAGAAAATTCAGTTTAGCTCTAAAGCAACAGGAGAACAGTTCAAAATTTCAAATTTCATCAACTGTAAATCTGAATTCATAGTCTATCTACTAAATTGCCCCTGTGGACTCCAGTATGTAGGGCGTACCAGCCGACCATTACGGGTACGCATTCTGGAGCACCTAGGGAACATTAGGCGGAAACTTATGACACATAGTGTATCAAAACATTTTGCACTACACCACCAAGGAGATCCATCTGGCCTTGAATTTAGGGGCATTGAGGAAGTCCCACCACATTGGAGGGGTGGAGACAGACTGACAACTTTATCAAGAAAAGAAACTTTTTGGATTTATAAATTGAAAAGCTTGGCCCCCATAGGCCTCAATGTAGAGATAGACATTGCAGCTTTCCTTTAAACACACACTGATCCGTTTTCAATCCCCAAATCCCATTTTTTCCCCTACAATTTTGAATAGGAGTTCACGTCTTAAATATGAATCCACCACGAACCAGTCCTTGAAGACCAAATTGACGCATACCACCGTGGCAACTAATGAACAATATCATTTTTATAAATTGTATTGAAATATCTATTTTTGTCCAACTAGTTATTAATGTTCGAGTTCCCTAAAATCTATATTTTTTAGTTTTTCTAGTTATTTTAGAATTGTTTTATATTTGTCTAAATGTGTATAAATTTGGGTGGCTACAGTGCCCACAGTCCTACAGCATCCTGTTACTAACATTAGTCACCATTAGGGAATAACTATGTCTTTGTAATTTCCAAACTAAGCCAAATTATGGCACCATTGTACAAGATCACCTTTACAAACTGTATTGAAGTTTAATCTATTTTTGTCCAAACAGCTATTAATGTTCAAGTTCCCTAAAAATCTGTAATATTTTTTAGATCTCTAATATATTTGGGTTATTACACTGCCCACATCCCAATAGCATTCTGTTACTAACATGAGTCACCATGAGAGAAGAACTATGTCTATGTAGTTTCCAAACTCAGCCACATGATGGCACCATTGTACAACAAATGGAGAAAAGTTCACTGACAGCATAATGGTTTAAGTGATACAGCTCTCTGGCATAGAACCACTATAACAGGCTGTGTGAGCCCGCAAAGGTCCATAGGCTTAAGATTATTGATGATACTCACCACAATATAATGTTTCACACTGCGAATTGATGTTTGTTTTTTAAAACGTTTTTTAAACATTTTAAAATATTTATTAAAACAATGTTTGATTTTAATATATTGACACTAGAGAAATTTTTACAATAACAAGTATATTGTCCCTGTATCCAAGGGCTATGATCGGTTCGATTTACATTGACATTACATTAGTCTATTGGAAGTGGACAACTTTTAATGAAAGCCAGGTGTTTTACGAATTAATTAAATCGGGGCGCCTATATAGACTGCACACAATGAGCATCCGGCAGGAACTTGACGAAGCTTACTGCGAAACGCGTTGTTCCCTGCCGGAGCTCATTGAGAGAGGGACCCAGCCGACCGCAGGACATCCGGTATAGATCCTCTCTTCCGGTTCCACTGCCGGACGCGCCAGTGAGAGCAACAACGGAGGAGGAGATCTTGCGGGATCAAACCACGCGGCCGACGCTGGGCAAAAGAAGTTACAATTCAGTGTGAGTGTGCTTTTTGTTTTTTTGTTTATTCACCTTGCTATATTTATTTTGCTATATGCTTTTTCAACGTGTATGCTTGTTTATGCTCATGTCTCAAACTGTTACCAAATAAAGACCTGTTATATTGCTAACCCTGGTTTGCACACATTTTCTTGGTCTTTTGGCCAACGGGGAGAGGAGACACTCACACACTATACCTATTGGGGGATATTTTGCTGAGACGACTTCACACCACCTATACAGGCTGACATCACCCTCTGAGGGCAAGAACTCACATTAGGCCGTGTGAGTTTTATGTTTATTGGGACTCCACCATAGGAGTCTGCATTTACCCACTACAGTCTGCGTTGAGGGCGAAGTCTCACACAAGCCCGTGTGAGTCACTGAAACTATATGTTTATGTTTCATTTATTGTTTATTTAGTGGAATTCCACCATCACCCCTTCCTCCATTCCCCCCACCCCCCCCATCCCCCACATATGTGACACTAATACTGTGTTTTATTCCATTTTTATTCAACTTCATCCTGTTCCATCAACATTGTGAGGTCCATGAGTTTTGCGCTGACCGTCTTCACACTCCCATTGCCACGTTAAGAAGGACACGGGGTTCCCTTCTTCAAGGTCAAGCAGCAACCAAAAATCATCAAAAGGGCCAGTATATATTTTTATACTCTTTTACACCACAAAACACAATTTTTTATTTTTCTACATATTTTAATATATCAAAGGTGTTGTAGCATTTTTTAGCCACACATTCCAGGGAGCGCCCCAGTTCAAACAACCACTGAGCCTTTTCTAATCCCATCCTGGTGGCAGCACCCCAAAAAGCTCCTAATATGGAAGAAGAAACCATAGAGATGGAAAACCCAGTCGAAATTAAAGAGAGTGTTTTTACAAAAAGAATTTTCAGAAGTAACAACATATAGAACAAAATGAGAGAAATTGAGTCAGCGGAGATGGGAGATGTAGAAACAATAAATAACGAGTTTGAAAAACTTGAGAATTTACTTAAGAAAGAGACCAAAAAGGTCTGGGATAAAGTCTATTTAGAGAAATACTTAGACATCAAACGTATACCTAGGGGTTTACGATTTGATAAAAAATCCTCCTTTGAATTAGCAGACATAGAATATAATGTCCAATGGGAAGAAACTATGGATGCGTGTTCATTCAGTCTAATGAAACTAATCATTAAACATCATACAAAGACCTTGATAGAAATTGATCGAGAAGTTACTTTAATTCAGAAGAGATTAGAAATCTCCACAGACAACCCCACCTTCCTAAATAGAGACCAAAAACTAGCTGATGAAATAGATGCTATAGAAAGAAATCTGATAGAGTCTAAAAATAAGAAATTTAGACGAGATGAGGAAGACTACTTAGTAGGGTCCAACCCCAAATGGCAAAGGGTCACACTAGTCCCACCTACCACCCCAAAGGATAGGAAAATGTTTGAATATAGGAGTAGAGAAGATAGCAACAAAACTTTAAGAACCAACATATCGAGCTATCCAACCAAAATAGACAAACATAGGACCTATTCCAAATTTGATAACACTAAAAATGTATCATTCAATACAGAGGCTAGACACATACCACCAAGAGGGCGGGAAGTTGGTGATCTAGAAACTCCTGGAGAGAATAAAGAAATAAAAACTCACAGTACCGAGGACGCAGTCAGTCACAAAAGGGAAGAGGCAAATAAACAAGATAGAGACCGGGAGGAAAACTGGCAGAGACACAAGTACTATTCCAAAGATTATCAGGAAAGCCATCATAGAGCCAAGCCACCCGCATACAACTACAGAGCTAGATCACCACTAGAACGTAGAGATAACAGGTATGAGAGAGAACGTAGCAGGGATAGGGATCGTAGATCACCTTATAAATATCATGGGTCAAATCGGGAATATAGAGAGAGACGTTATGAGAGAGAAGAGAGTCAAAGGAGACACTACCGGTCACCCCGTAAACATCATAGGGAACATAGCCAAGGAAGAGAACACAAATCTCCCCATAGGGAACAGAGGACCACATATAGAGAAAGACAGGATAGAGAACAGAGTCATGTGAGAGAGCAAAGATCACCCCGACCACACGCAGGGCATTTTTTAGAACAGGCCCAATCACTCAAAGCACCACCCCTAGTTACTCAGAATCGCTTCCTAGTGTTAGAAAACCAGAAAGAAAAAGAAACCCCAAACACAAAACTCAGAAAAAGGCCCCACGAGGAAAGCGGGGAGGAAGAAGGACACAGAAAAAGAGCAGCGATTTGAACAATATATTTAATCTGAGCAAAAAAGAATTAAATGTAGATGAATGTAACCTAATAAAAAAGGGGCTGAACTTCGCACCAGTTGCCAAGGCGAACAGTTTCAATCTGTATATAGACGCGCACAAATACATTAGACAGTTAACCCTTAAAAAATTCTTTATTTCAAAAGATGCACAAACAAGGGAGGTAGTGAACAATAATGCTAACGCGAATATAGAGATGGATGAGTTCAAGCATTCAAACCTAAAAAATAAATCCAAATTCTATCCAAGCTGGGCGAAAGGCCATAACTTAGAAGTCTTCCATCAGAAAATCCAGGAGGACTTTGATAGACTAACCTCTGGTGCTACTAAGATAACTAAGAACAATCTAACCTTGAAAGAAAAAAATCGCATTGCAAAACTTAGAGAAAGAAAAGGCTATTACATTCAAACAAGCAGATAAAGGGGGGGGGGGGGTAGTCATTATGGACACGGAATACTACAAGGGTGAAGCAGAGAGGATACTGTCGGATGACATCACCTATGCACGTCTGAAGACTAATCCCCACAGAGAATTCTGTGTAGAATTCCAAACTCTGCTAGACAGGGGCAGCTCAACAGGAGTCCTGAATGAAAAAGAATATGATTATCTAAATGTGAAATTCCCGGTTATGCCAATATTCTATTTTCTGCCCAAAATCCATAAGGACATTAAAGCACCACCAGGTAGATCCATTATCTCTGGGATAGGCTCGCTCACGTCTCGACTGTCGGAGTACATAGATCTATTTCTGCAGCCATACGTTGCGGAGATGCGGTCCTATCTCAGAGACACCACGCAAATTCTAAATATATTACAACAGATAGATTGGCAAGAAGGCTATAAAATGTGCACCTGCGATGTGACTTCATTATACACGTCCATAAAACATGATGATGGAATTAAAGCCATCGAACGGACGCTAATAAATGATGCCACCGTTCACATAGAACAAAGACGCTTTATTTTAGAAAGTATTAATTTTATTCTTAAACACAACCTTTTTAATTTTGATGGAACATATTTTTTACAAAAGTGCGGAACAGCCATGGGTTCAAAATTCGCACCGAGTTATGCCAACTTGTTCATGGACAGTTGGGAGACCGATACCATCTGGTCGGAACATGAATTCAGTGCGGATCTTGTGCTATGGCGGAGATACATCGATGATGTGTTTTTTATCTGGAGAGGCAACAATGAAACCTTAAATCACTTTCTGAATTACATTAACAATAATGAGAGGAACCTAGCTTTCACAACATGCATAGGGAATAATTCGGTAGACTTTTTAGATCTAACAATTTACATAGAAGATAATAGACTGAAGACTAAAACTTTCTTCAAAACAGTTGACTGCAATAATTACCTGCTTAACACTAGCTGCCACCATAAGAAATGGCTGAAAAACATACCCCCAGGACAGTTTCGCAGAATCAGGAGAAACTGTAGCGATGATCATGTTTATAGGGAACAATCCAATATTCTGAAGAACCGATTCATTGCAAAGAATTATGATAATGAAAAAATGGATACAGCAATAATAGAAGTAGGGAAGCTTAAACGCAGCGACATTTTAAAAACCAATCCACCAAAACCTAGAGAGGAGTTTAATATTGCTTTCCTAACACAATATAGACAAGATGCAGGGAGCATACAAAAGATCCTGAATAAACACTGGCATCTGCTACAGGGAGACCCCACCTTGAAAGAATACCTCCCAGAGAAACCCAAGGTTATCTATAAGAGGGCGGATAATATTAAAAGGAGGTTAGCACCAAGCCTCTTCCGGCCAGAAAGTAGGACAACAGGCCAGGACTTAAATTGGTTACAGAAAGTAAAAGGTTTCCACAGATGTAACACCTGTAAAGCCTGCAAACAGGGAACAAAAGAGAAAATTCAGTTTAGCTCTAAAGCAACAGGAGAACAGTTCAAAATTTCAAATTTCATCAACTGTAAATCTGAATTCGTAGTCTATCTACTAAATTGCCCCTGTGGACTCCAGTATGTAGGGCGTACCAGCCGACCATTACGGGTACGCGTTCTGGAGCACCTAGGGAACATTAGGCGGAAACTTATGACACATAGTGTATCAAAACATTTTGCACTACACCACCAAGGAGATCCATCTGGCCTTGAATTTAGGGGCATTGAGGTAGTCCCACCACATTGGAGGGGTGGAGACAGACTGACAACTTTATCAAGAAAAGAAACTTTTTGGATTTATAAATTGAAAAGCTTGGCCCCCATAGGCCTCAATGTAGAGATAGACATTGCAGCCTTCCTTTAAACACACACTGATCCGTTTTCAATCCCCAAATCCCATTTTTTCCCCTACAATTTTGAATAGGAGTTCACGTCTTAAATATGAATCCACCACGAACCAGTCCTTGAAGACCAAATTGACGCATACCACCGTGGCAACTAATGAACAATATCATTTTTATAAATTGTATTGAAATAATATCTATTTTTGTCCAACTAGTTATTAATGTTCGAGTTCCCTAAAATCTATATTTTTTAGTTTTTCTAGTTATTTTAGAATTGTTTTATATTTGTCTAAATGTGTATAAATTTGGGTGGCTACAGTGCCCACAGTCCTACAGCATCCTGTTACTAACATTAGTCACCATTAGGGAATAACTATGTCTTTGTAATTTCCAAACTAAGCCAAATTATGGCACCATTGTACAAGATCACCTTTACAAACTGTATTGAAGTTTAATCTATTTTTGTCCAAACAGCTATTAATGTTCAAGTTCCCTAAAAATCTGTAATATTTTTTAGATCTCTAATATATTTGGGTTATTACACTGCCCACATCCCAATAGCATTCTGTTACTAACATGAGTCACCATGAGAGAAGAACTATGTCTATGTAGTTTCCAAACTCAGCCACATGATGGCACCATTGTACAACAAATGGAGAAAAGTTCACTGACAGCATAATGGTTTAAGTGATACAGCTCTCTGGCATAGAACCACTATAACAGGCTGTGTGAGCCCGCAAAGGTCCATAGGCTTAAGATTATTGATGATACTCACCACAATATAATGTTTCACACTGCGAATTGATGTTTGTTTTTTAAAACGTTTTTTAAACATTTTAAAATATTTATTAAAACAATGTTTGATTTTAATATATTGACACTAGAGAAATTTTTACAATAACAAGTATATTGTCCCTGTATCCAAGGGCTATGATCGGTTCGATTTACATTGACATTACATTAGTCTATTGAAAGTGGACAACTTTTAATGAAAGCCAGGTGTTTTACGAATTAATTAAATCGGGGCGCCTATATAGACTGCACACAATGAGCATCCGGCAGGAACCTGACGAAGCTTACTGCGAAACGCGTTGTTCCCTGCCGGAGCTCATTGAGAGAGGGACCCAGCCGACCGCAGGACATCCGGTATAGATCCTCTCTTCCGGTTCCACTGCCGGACGCGCCAGTGAGAGCAACAACGGAGGAGGAGATCTTGCGGGATCAAACCACGCGGCCGACGCTGGGCAAAAGAAGTTACAATTCAGTGTGAGTGTGCTTTTTGTTTTTTTGTTTATTCACCTTGCTATATTTATATTGTTATATGCTTTTTCAACGTGTATGCTTGTTTATGCTCATGTCTCAAACTGTTACCAAATAAAGACCTGTTATATTGCTAACCCTGGTTTGCACACAATTTATTGGTCTTTTGGGCAACGGGGAGAGGAGACACTCACACACTATACCTATTGGGGGATATTTTGCTGAGACGACTTCACACCACCTATACAGGCTGACATCACCCTCTGAGGGCAAGAACTCACATTAGGCCGTGTGAGTTTTATGTTTATTGGGACTCCACCATAGGAGTCTGCATTTACCCACTACAGTCTGCGTTGAGGGCAAAGTCTCACACAAGCCCGTGTGAGTCACTGAAACTATATGTTTATGTTTCATTTATTGTTTATTTAGTGGAATTCCACCATCACCCCTTCCTCCATTCCCCCCCACCCCCCCCATCCCCCACATATGTGACACTAATACTGTGTTTTATTCCATTTTTATTCAACTTCATCCTGTTCCATCAACATCGTGAGGTCCATGAGTTTTGCGCTGACCGTCTTCACACTCCCATTGCCACGTTAAGAAGGACACGGGGTTCCCTTCTTCAAGGTCAAGCAGCAACCAAAAATCATCAAAAGGGCCAGTATATATTTTTATACTCTTTTACACCACAAAACACAATTTTTTATTTTTCTACATATTTTAATATATCAAAGGTGTTGTAGCATTTTTTTAGGTGTCGTCGCCCAGGAAGTTTTCCACCAAGCGGACCGCTGAATCCAGGGAAAATGCAGCGTGTCTTTTTACCCAGGAGCGGGAGGAGGGGGGCAGTATCTGTATGAACTGCTCGAGCACAAACTGTTCAAGGATCTCTGCCTTGTCATGTTTTCCCGGTTGTATCCACCTGGTCCATAAGTCTACTAAGCGGTGGGCTACGACCCGGGGTCTGTCTCGGTCTGTATATTTGACTGTCCGGAACCGCTGTCGGTAGGTCTCTGGCGTGAGGCCTAGGCGATCCAGAATAGCAGCCTTTAGTTTCTGGTAGTCCATGGCCTCGTCCGCTGGAAGAGCCTGGTAGGCCTGAGCTTCCCCTATGAGGAGTGGAGCCAGAGTCGTTACCCAGCGATCAACTGACCAGCCGTGGGCCGTGGCTACCCTTTCAAAAGTGAGGAGAAATGCCTATGGGTCTTCGTTTGGCTTCATTTTAGGCAGCATCACCGGTGGGTTATTTGGAATCCCTGGTCTGCCTGGGGTTGGGCCTTCGACCAGCAGTTGGAGTAGCTTTTCCTCTCGCCGGGCCTGTTGCTCATATTGCTGGGCTTGTCGCTCAGCTTGCTGGGCTTGTCGCTCATCTTGCTGGGCTTGTCGCTCTGCTTGCTTCTCTGCTACCTGGAGCTGTTGCTCAAGGAACTGAGAAAAAAATTCTCCATTTTTTTTTTTTTTGTGGCCCTTCAGATACAGGGGCCGTCCGACGTCCCACTTCTGACACCACCTGTGGCAGGAAGGCCTGTAGCCGAGGTCAGGGAACAGTCCACACGTATAGTTTCAGGATAAATAAAATAAAAACGTTCAGTGGCTTTATTTCTCCACAGTAACATAACATGCGGGTACACTGTCCCTTTAACAAAATTAATCCTGCTCCACTTTGGTAGAAAAACTGACTAATAACACAGCAGACCTATCTAGCAGGCTGGCTGGCTAAACCAGAACCAAACCATAAGGGTACTTTAAGCAGTCAGTAAACAAATGAATAATCCTTACTTTAGTTGAAGTAGTCTTTGGTGAAATCCCTCTGGCTAAGGGCTCACGCAGCAGTGTGCTTCTCTCTCTCTCTCTCTCTCTCTCTGGCAGCTACTGCCAGTCACATGATCCTTTATCTAACCTTGCTGGCTCTCAGGTGTCAGCTAAAGAGTTCTGATTTCCTAACTTCCACCTGAGTTAACCCTTATGAGTGCTGGGTGAAGCACTCAGACATATGTCTCCCAGGCATAACTGATAGGAGTTGACTTCACTCTGTCACACGAGGAATACGAGGTTCACTCTCTTTTGGATTCTCGCCTATCCAGGGGTCAGCTCCAGTTCTTGGTGCAGTGGAAGGGCTTTGGCCCTGAAGAGAGATCCTGGGTTCCTTCAAAGGGCATTCATGCCCCGGCTCTTCTTAAGTCCTTCAGGAAAAAGTTTCCAGAGAAACCATTCTTGGACCGTCCTGAGGCCGTTCCTGAAGAGGGGGGTACTGTCAGGAATCGGCGTTCTCCACGCTCCTCACACAGAGCACTCCCTCCCAGCAGGGAGCCCCTGGACACACAAAACAATCCTGCCTCACCGGCCTCCACAGCTCCCCACCCCTGCCGCCGTCGCGGGATCACTCCCCTCGGCGATTCCTCTGTACAGCGCCGCGCGCGTCCACGCCCTCCTGCACGCACACCTGCACCATCCACTGGCTCGGTTCACGCGCGTACATGAGTTACGGAGCACGCTCCGTTTGCACACTCTTCTTCCCTTCCCCCGGACCTCAGGCTCCGCCCCCGCACACTGCACGAGCATACTCAGGTTACCAACAAGACTCACCTGGCCTGTTATGCCTGCACCAATCTGCAGTGTCTCCCTGTAGCTCTTCCTGTCCCGCCTCCGTTCCTAATTGGACCTTCCTGCTTTATCTAGCTCCTCTCTGCTCTCAGTCTTTGTTCGACATAGTCTCTGTATGGAAGTACTTCTGGATTCTCTCAGTGTTTTCACAGGTTCTGACGCGGCTTGTACGACTACCCCCTCTGGCTATCGATCTCGGCACTCCTTGGACAACGCTCACTCTGGTAACCCCTTGAACACGGCTTGGACTACGACCTATCTCCACTCTTCTCTCCCTGACCTCGGCAAAGCATTCATCACTCTATCTCTACAACCGGTACCGGCAAGTATTGTCTACCTTACTACACCTGGCCTGGCAACACTTTATACCACACTCCGGACACGCTCCCTTTGCTGCGGGTGCGTGTATTACCACTTCCCCCTTCAGCTCAGGGGACGGGTCTGTTCTGCGGGCAGCACCGGCCTAACAGTGAGACAGGGTGGGAGGGAGACAGGGTGGGAGGGAGAAAGGGTGAGACATTTGGGAGACAGAGTGGGAGGGAGACAGAGGGAGACAGGGTGGGAGAGAGGGAGACAGGGTGGGAGAGAGGGAGACAGGGTGGGAGGGAGGGAGACAGGGTGGGTGGGAGACAGGGTGAGACATTTGGGAGACAGGGTGGGAGGGAGACAGAGGGAGACAGGGTGGGAGGGAGAGAGGGAGACAGGGTGGGAGGGAGAGAGGGAGACAGGGTGGGAGGGAGAGAGGGAGACAGGGTGGGAGGGAGAGAGGGAGACAGGGTGGGAGGGAGGGAGACAGGGTGGGAGGGAGGGAGACAGGGTGGGAGGGAGGGAGACAGGGTGGGAGGGAGGGAGGGAGGGAGGGAGACAGGGTGAGACAGGGTGGGAGGGAGGGAGACAGGGTGAGACAGGGTGGGAGGGGGTGAGACAGGGTGGGAGGGGGTGAGACAGGGTGGGAGGGAGGGAGACAGGGTGAGATAGGATGGGAGGGAGGGAGACAGGGTGAGACAGGGTGGGATGGAGGGAGACAGGGTGGGATGGAGGGAGACAGGGTGGGAGGGAGGGAGACAGGGTGGGAGGGAGGGTGAGACAGGGTGGGAGGGAGGGTGAGACAGGGTGGGAGGGAGAGAGGGAGGGTGAGACAGGGAGGGAGGGAGGGTGATACAGGGTGGGAGGGAGGGAGACAGGGTGGGAGGGAGGAAGACAGGGTGGGAGGGAGGAAGACAGGGTGGGAGGGAGGAAGACAGGGTTGGAAGACAGGGTGGGAGGGAAGACAGGGTTGGAAGACAGGGTGGGAGGGAAGACAGGGTTGGAAGACAGGGTGGGAGGGTGGGAGGGAGGAAGACAGGGTGGGAGGGTGGGAGGGAGGAAGACAGGGTGGGAGGGTGGGAGGGAGGAAGACAGGGTGGGAGGGTGGGAGGGAGGAAGACAGGGTGGGAGGGTGGGAGGGAGGAAGACAGGGTGGGAGGGAGGAAGACAGGGTGGGAGGGAGGGAGACAGGGTGAGACAGGGTGTCAGGGAGGGAGAGACAGGGTGGGAGGGAGGGAGGGAGGGTGAGACAGGGTGGGAGGGAGGAATACAGGGTGGGAGGGAGGAATACAGGGTGGGAGGGAGGAAGACAGGGTGGGAGGGAGGAAGACAGGGTGGGAGGGAGGAATACAGGGTGGGAGGGTGGGAGGGAGGAATACAGGGTGGGAGGGTGGGAGGGAGGAAGACAGGGTGGGAGGGTGGGAGGGAGGAAGACAGGGTGGGAGGGTGGGAGGGAGGAAGACAGGGTGGGAGGGAGGAAGACAGGGTGGGAGGGTGGGAGGGAGGAAGACAGGGTGGGAGGGTGGGAGGGAGGAAGACAGGGTGGGAGGGTGGGAGGGAGGAAGACAGGGTGGGAGGGTGGGAGGGAGGAAGACAGGGTGGGAGGGTGGGAGGGAGGAAGACAGGGTGGGAGGGTGGGAGGGAGGAAGACAGGGTGGGAGGGTGGGAGGGAGGAAGACAGGGTGGGAGGGTGGGAGGGAGGAAGACAGGGTGGGAGGGAGGAAGACAGGGTGGGAGGGAGGGAGACAGGGTGAGACAGGGTGGCAGGGAGGGAGAGACAGGGTGGGAGGGAGAGACAGGGTGGGAGGGAGGAATACAGGGTGGGAGGGAGGAATACAGGGTGGGAGGGAGGAAGACAGGGTGGGAGGGAGGAAGACAGGGTGGGAGGGAGGAAGACAGGGTGGGAGGGAGGAATACAGGGTGGGAGGGTGGGAGGGAGGAATACAGGGTGGGAGGGTGGGAGGGAGGAATACAGGGTGGGAGGGTGGGAGGGAGGAAGACAGGGTGGGAGGGTGGGAGGGAGGAAGACAGGGTGGGAGGGTGGGAGGGAGGAAGACAGGGTGGGAGGGTGGGAGGGAGGAAGACAGGGTGGGAGGGAGGAAGACAGGGTGGGAGGGTGGGAGGGAGGAAGACAGGGTGGGAGGTTGGGAGGGAGGAAGACAGGGTGGGAGGGTGGGAGGGAGGAAGACAGGGTGGGAGGGTGGGAGGGAGGAAGACAGGGTGGGAGGGTGGGAGGGAGGAAGACAGGGTGGGAGGGTGGGAGGGAGGAAGACAGGGTGGGAGAGTGGGAGGGAGGAAGACAGGGTGGGAGGGTGGGAGGAAGACAGGGTGGGAGGGTGGGAGGAAGACAGGGTGGGAGGGTGGGAGGGAGGAAGACAGAGTGGGAGGGAGGAAGACAGGGTGGGAGGGAGGGAGACAGGGTGGCAGGGAGGGAGAGACATGAGACAGGGTGGGAGGGAGGAAGACAGGGTGGGAGGGAGGAAGACAGGGTGGGAGGGTGGGAGGAAGACAGGGTGGGAGGGTGGGAGGGAGACAGGGTGGGAGGGAGGAAGACAGGGTGGGAGGGAGGAAGACAGGGTGGGAGGGAGGAAGACAGGGTGGGAGGGTGGGAGGGAGGAAGACAGGGTGGGAGGGTGGGAGGGAGGAAGACAGGGTGGGAGGGAGGAAGACAGGGTGGGAGGGTGGGAGGGAGGAAGACAGGGTGGGAGGGTGGGAGGGAGGAAGACAGGGTGGGAGGGAGGAAGACAGGGTGGGAGGGAGGAAGACAGGGTGGGAGGGTGGAAGACAGGGTAGGAGGGTGGGAGGGAAGAAGACAGGGTGGGAGGGAGGAAGACAGGGTGGGAGAGAGGGAGACAGGGTGGGAGGGAGGGAGACATTGACAGGGTGGGAGGGAGGGAGACAGGGTGGGAGGGAGGGAGACAGGGTGGGAGTGAGGGAGACAGGGTGGGAGGGAGGGAGACAGGGTGGGAGGGAGGGAGACAGGGTGAGAGAGGGTGGGAGGGAGGGAGACAGGGTGAGACAGGGTGGGAGGGAGACAGGGTGAGACAGGGTGAGACAGGGAGGGAGGGAGACAGGGTGGGGGAGACAGGGAGACAGGGAGTGAGAGACACCCACCCACTGACACACACACCCCCCACTGATACACACACACACTGATACACACACACACTGATACACCCCCACCCCCACTGATACACACACACACCCGCACTGATACACACACCCCCACTGATACACACACCCCCACTGATACACACACCCCCACTGATACACACACACCCCCACTGATACACACACCCCCCCCATTGATACACCCCCCCACTGATACACACACAAACCCCCACTGATACACCCCCACACCCCCACTGATACACACCCCCCCACCCCCACTGATACACCCACACACCCACTGATACACACACCCACTGATACACCCACCCACTGATACACACACCCACTGATACACACACATACACTGACACACACACACACCCACTGACACACCCACACACCCACTGATACACACACACACACTGACACCCACCCACACACACACACACACACACACACACTGATACACACACTCACCCACTGATACACACACACACACACACACACACACACACACACACACACTGATACACACACCCACACACCCACTGATACACACACCCACCCACCAACTAATACACACACACACACCCACTGATACACACACACACACACACACACACACACACACACACACACACACACACACACACAGATACACACACACACACACACACACACATACACTGATACACACACACACTGATACACACACACAGAGATACACCCCGCCTCCCCCTGCACCGCCTGCGACCGCGCAGCAACCACTGCCAGCCCGCGAGCCCATCTCCCACACCAAGGGGACGGGGGGAAGTGAGCGCCGGGGGGCAAAGCTGTGAGCGACGGGGGACAAAGCTGTGAGCGCCGGGGGGGCAAAGGTGGATGCGCCGGGGGGGCAAAGCTGTGAGCGCCGGGGGGACAAATCTGTGAGCGCCGGGGGGGCAAAGGTGGGAGCGCATGGGGGGCAAAGCTGTGAGCGCCGGGGGGGGGGGGGCAAAGGTGGGAGCGCCAGGGGGCAAAGGTGGGAGCGCCGATAGGGCAAAGGTGGGAGCGCCGGGGGGCAAAGGTGGGAGCGCCGGGAGGCAAAGGTGGGAGCGCCTATGGGGCAATGATGGGAGCGCCGGGGGGGCAATGGTGGGAGCGCTGGGGGGCAAAGGTACAAGGTGGTACAAAGGTAGGCACACCCCCGCTACCACCTCCTATTACCCCCCCTGGCTGGGACCCGGGACAGAAAGGGGACACTCACCGCGAACAGAGGAGCCGGGAGCGGGAAGACACGTGTGCTCTGCACAAAGCGGAAGTCCCGCCCCCGGCTTCCTCTGACCTGCCTGCAACCAATCCCCTGCGGGCCGGCCGGCATTCTAAGTCCCGCCCCCGGCATCATCATTCATCCAATCCCATGCGGGCCGGCCGTCATTCTAAGTCCCGCCCCCGGCATTCTCCTTCATTCAGTCTCCCCGGCAGCATTCACACACACACATAGAAAATACTTACCGGCCGCAGCATTCTCCTCACCGCCGCTGCCCCGCAATACCGGGACCAGGGACAAAAACCGGGACATAAACGGGACGGAGCTAAAATCGGGACAGGGCAGAAAAAAACGGGACTGTCCCGGCAAAACCGGGACGAATGGTCACCCTACTTACAGACTATTCACTTGAGTGGACCATAAAGTGTCTTATAGAGGGAACTCTAAGGTGTCTTAAGATGCATTAAGATATATTATGTATGTAAATATTTATTTATATAGCGCTTTATAAGAGAGGCAATACAGTACAGAGAATTATAGTACAATAAGTGCAACAAACAAAATCAGACAATAGGAAAGGAAATCCCTGGCCTGCAGAGCTTACAGTCTTAATGCTAGATCCATTGAACTCTGTTGTGTTTACGCTAATAACGGGACATTCCTGAAATTGGTACCTGACCCTGTGTGGTAGGCAGAGACACAGGGGCAGTGCCTGCCAATATCATAAAGAGCAGTGCACTTCCTATTTAGTAGAAGTGTGTGTCAGAGTTAAGAGTTCAGTCCAGAGTTAGAGTCTGCTGAGTCTGTCACCTGGCTGGCCCAGGGTGACAGAGAGAGCCTATATCAATTGGCCGTTGGAGAAGGGGAGCCATCAGCCTCTGAGTAGAGCTGATGCAACCTTAGTTAGGGAGGTGGACCAATTCCTCTCACCCTGTTTAGGGGGCGAGGGAAGAGCTAGCCCCACCCTGGGTGCCCTTGACCTGGGGTGGTGGCAGGGACACAGAGACCATCCTGAGGGAGAGCAGTCCTGTGTGGAGGAAGACACCCTGTACCTGATATATAGTCTTGTTGCTGCTATTCTGCTGCTGTGAATAAAGAGCTGCGGCTGCTTTTGAAGATATACAGTGTGAGACTGGAATCTCTCATCCCCGAGGGGGGGGGGGGGGACTCTCTGGAAGGATTCCACCCGTATTCCTGGGGCTCAGAGATGGAGGCGCTGCACCATTACATACATAGTTACATAGTTACATAGTAGATGAGGTTGAAAAAAGACGTACGTCCATCAAGTTCAACCTATGCTAAATTCAGACAACAGATACTTTATATCAATATCTATACTTACTTATTGATCCAGAGGAAGGCAAACAAAAAACCCCATTAAGGGGAAAAATTAATTCCTTCCTGACTCCAAGAATTGGCAATCGGATTAATCCCTGGATCAACATCCTTCCCATATATACTTATTTGGTATATCCCTGTATACCTTTCCCATCTAAAAAGATGTCCAACCTTTTTTTGAACAAATCTATTGTATCTGCCATCACAGTCTCCATGGGTAATGAATTCCACATTTTAACTGCCCTTACTGTAATGAACCCTTTCCTTTGTTGCTGGTGAAATTTCCTTTCCTCCAACCTTAAGGGATGGCCCGAGTCCTTTGTACTGCCCGTGGGATGAATAGTTCTTTTGAAAGCTCCTTGTATTGTCCCTGAATATATTTGTATATAGTTATCATATCCCCTCTTAGACGCCTCTTTTCTAATGTAAATAAATCCAATATAGCTAGCCTCTCCTCATAAGTTAGAATGTCCATCCCCTTTATTAATTTGGTGGCTCTTCTCTGCACTCTCTCTAGTTCCATAATGTCTTTTCTTAGGATTGGTGCCCAAAATTGTACTCCATATTCAAGGTGTGGTCTTACTAATGCTTTGTAAAGGGGCATAATTATGTCTACTTCCCTTCCATCCATTGCCCGTTTGATGCAAGATAAGATCTTGTTTGCCTTTGCAGCTACTGCATGACATTGGGCACTATTGCTAAGCCTGCTGTCTACAAGCACTCCTAAATCCTTCTCCATCAAGTATTCCCCCAATATATCTCCATTTAATTTGTAAGTCGCCTTTTTATTCTTGCATCCCAAAATGCATAACGGTACTGATACCTCTATATATATATATTGCGCGCGCACACACACATATAACGTTTTATCCAACTTTTTCATTTATCATTTGTAGAGAAAATGAACAATGTCGCCAGAAGTGCTATTTTTCAAAATGTAACATCTCTACTAATTAGTGTAAAATGATACTTCATATAAAGCAGGTTATGGGACCAGTATAAAATGACCTTCATGTTTCTTATCACATCCCAGTATATGGATACTTTCTATTATCACAAGCTGCTAACATGCTCTATAGTTTCCCCCCTTGCGCACAGCTTCGATACAGGTAGGGAGCCAGTATTGCTGTTCAGGACATGCTGACAGGCGCATGCGTAAGCTGCCGTTTTCCTATTTAGCGATATGTACTTACTCGCGAGTGTACTTAAAGTGAGTGTCCTTAAACCGGTGTATGCCTGTATATATAGCAGGTTATGGGACCCAGTATAAAATGACCTTCATGTTTCTTATCACATCCCAGTATATGGATACTTTCTATTATCACAAGCTGCTAACATGTGACAGGGCTCAGAGTCTGAGCCCAGAATGTGACATACAGAACATTCTCATTCTAAATTTCAAAAAATATTGTGTTGATTTCTGACCTGACTGCCATGGTTACAGCTCAACCACTCTGTTCTACTGTATGTCACCACTTTCTGCCACAACCAGCTGACGGTGGATCTGCAAGGAGTTCAACCCTCATTGGCATCACATCTGTGACTTGGTTGACGTATCATTTCTCCAGCATTTTATTGTATTGTTTTTAAATAGATTATATTTATTTAGTTGAATATTTATTTAGTTTAATAGATATTTATTTAGTTTAATAGATTATATTTCTTAGTTTAATAAATTATATTTCTTAGTTTAATAAGTTATATTTCTTAGTTTAATAAATTATATTTCTTAGTTTAATAAGTTATATTTCTTAGTTTAATAAGTTATATTTCTTAGTTTAATAAATATTATTTCTCAGTTTAATAAGTTATATTTGTTAGTTTAATAAGTTATATTTGTTAGTTTAATAAATTATATTTCTTAGTTTAATAAGTTATATTTGTTAGTTAATAGATTATATTTGTTAGCACAGTAGATTATATTTACTAGTATTTAAGTCTCCCCCTCAGTGCCCCATTAGGACCCGTGCGCATTTTTCACATCTTTTCGGAGTTGCTTATTTTTTAGACCCTCGGAGCCGAAACCTAAAGGGGTCAGCTAAGAAAGTTCGGATCAAGAGGAACCGCACAGCTTAAAGACAGAACATTTCCAAGGGAGATGGAGACAATTTGGGTAAGATCTGATTAAAGGACAACCTTTGGGGAAGGAAAGGGTGACGGGGGAGTCTAAGAGGGGGGTGAGAGAGCAAGGTGGTGTGTCAGATTGGGGCCGAGCAAGAGAACGCAAAAATGATGGGGATTTGCTGCACACCAAAAAAATACAATAAGTAGTGATACTTTTACCGGTGCCCCTTCGTCTCAGGGAAGACCGGCATTTCGTCCAATGGATACAATAAGATTGATGGGAAAGGGCACACGGATTTGAATAAAAAAAGATAATTTATTGTGCCACAGACTACAATGTTTCGGCTGCTGGCCTTTCTTTGCTGGATTTAGTGGGTTTAGCCACTTTACCTGAGAAAGGCCAGCAGGCCGAAATGTTGTTGTCTATGGCAGTGCAAGAGAAAACAAGTTGGGGGGGGTGGGTTCTCGCAAGGTCGCCGACCCATGGGTGAGTGTCCCAGGTGGAAACTAGTCCTGGACCCCGGGAAAGCTGTCTGTGGCCCATACAAGCTGAGTAACATGTAGAAAGGACACATGTATGTTCAAAATGAGTTAGCATGGTATTTTGAGAGGCACCATAGCAGGTCAGTGCAAGTCAGTGCAGAGCACTGCAAGGTCAGTCAATATGAGGAAGGGTTGGAGGAGTTGGAGGGTCCCAGAATATCTCTTAAAGCAGGGGTGCGCAAATCGAGGGGCACGACATTTTCTTGGGAGGAGGGGCTCGGCGCTTACAGAGGCCCCTCGCTCTTCCCCACAGCATTTAAATTAAATGCCGGAGATCGCGCGCAAGGCCTCTGTAAGTTCCCTTTCCTTGTCTCCGGCGGCTTCTGGCGACAGCAACGTGGCGTCACATGATGTGGCATTGCCATAGCAACGTGATATCACATGACGTCGTTACATCAGAACGTCGGAGACAAGGTGGGGAAGGTGGAGGGGGGAGCAGGGGGAAAAGGTTGTGCAACCCTGTCTTAAAGCATTGTCCTGCATACAGATCAGAGGCCAAGAATGGATATGGATATCCGATGTGAAGCCGGAAATAAGACAGAAAAGACCGTTTCGGGGGAAGAAGGTGAGTGATGAAATAGCCGTCACTGTGTAACTCTTCCAATTACCTGCAACTTCATGCAGAGAAATAGCAACGCTTGTTTTTAACGTGCTAAGCGCCTAATGGGGAATTCAACTGCTGAGAGGTTAAGGGAGTTACTAACCCAAACTCAGCGACGTTTCTGTGTCTCTGTGATAACTCCCCCAGGACATGCCTGAAAACCAGAGGTAACTCAATGTATTTTTGATAAATAGAAACATGACCTTCTGGGGAGGGGTATATAATGGGTACTGGGCCTGGTGAGGTGGGTATAACGGGTACTGGGCCTGGTGAGGTGGGTATAACAGGTATTTGCCCTGTGGAGGGCGGTATAACGTGGTATTGGGGATGGGGTATAAGTGGCACAGGAGCTCTTGCGATACAGAGTATCACTGTCCCTGGTTACAAACACTTCATGTCTCCTGCAGATCAGGACACGCACGAAGGTGGTGCCCTTTGTGCCACCAGACGACGAGGCGGGCTACGAGGCGGACGACGAGGCATACGACAAAGCGGGCGTCAAGTGGAACAATGAGGTGGGCTACAAGGCGGCCGATGACGCAAACGTGGTGTACGATGACCAAGGAGCATACGACAGGTGTGGCCGGATCTGCTGCTTCACCTTTTTTAGGTGGAGGAGAAGACCCCGGGAGCAGGTAGGAGAATACGAGAGGTGCGGACAAATCTGCTGCTTCACCTTTTTTAGGCGGAGAAGAAGCCAGGAGCAGGTAGCAGAGGAGCCAGGGCGTAGATACAGGGGTATTCTAGGGGCCCTGAGAAGTTGGTTTGACCGCAGGAGAGGCAGATAAGATCAGGAAGGCTGCGGGAGGGGCAGGTACTAGAGGGAGATAGGGATATTGAGATTGGGATAGTGAGAGAGAACAAGGAGCAGGGCCGGAGCACGGGTTTCATGCGCCCGAGGCGAAACTTAAAATTTGTGCCCCAGTTGTATAAAAAATAATAAGATAAATAAAATAATAAAATAAACAGTGGCGTAGCTATCGGGGCTGCAGGGGGTGCGACCGCACCCCAGCGCGACGCAAAATAAAAATAAAAGGGCGCCAAAATACTGGATAAAAAAAAGAATAATAATTTTAAAAAAAAGATAAATAAATAAAATAATAAGAGTAAAAAATAATAATGATTATTAATGCGCCCCTAGGACCTCTGCGCGCTAGGCGACCGCCTAATGGCCGGCCGGCCCTGCGAGGTATGCGGGAGGAAAAGGGGTGAATGGGATAGATATGCAGGGGGATGGGGGAGCAGGTGAGTTATACACAGGGGCACAAGGGCCCCATCACCCGCATCTCTATATACCGAGTGTGCCCCTGTGTATAACAACGCTGATCTGTGCTGCTCCATCTGATCTCACTGCGCAGTGATCCAGGGACCATCCGATCGCCATTTAATGGGGTCAGGAAGGATTTTTTTCCCCCATTGCACAGCAGGGGTTATGTTTCGCCTTCCTCTGGATCACAGCAACAAACTACCCTTTGTGCATGAATTATCAGTGAGATCTTTATACACCCTGCAGGGGTCTTCACCCCTTTGCTGCCGGAGGGGCCTGCAATGCATTGCTCTGCGTGTTACTATATCGCTCTGCAATGTGCTGCAGGCCCCTCCCAGCAAAGAGATTCATTATTTTAATAAAATACTCTCTTTAATCCAACCTATGTGTAGTGTCTTTTCTATCCGTTGTATCTATTGCTAACAGCTCAGTGATTCTTCCCCAGATCGCTGCACTAGTGTCACGCTGCCAAGACCGGGTGTGAAGAAGGTTTATAGGGTCACATATACACTTCTGCCAAAACACGAGTGCAAACAGGAAGCCCCTCTGATCTCATATCTTTTATTACACAAAACGGTATCTAAAAAGGTAAAAAGAACATACATGGGATTCTGCTACAAATATCTCTCTAATTACAAACCAATTTGCAAATCATTCAGATTAGAGTCGAGCGAAAAGAAAGGGTTAAGTATCTCATGTACAGTATACTGCACCGACACACTTTATTCGAGCAAATACCCAGTATGTACCTGGCAGATACCTGGAATGCGCCGCTCCTCACCTCTGACAAGCCCCGTTGCATTTGCCTTCCCAGCCTGGGTTCATGCCTGGCTGATGGGCGGCTAATCTGTTAAATGATAATGATTAGGATTTAATAGGCTGCAATGCTTCGCGTGTCTACCAGATGGCATAAATTCATGAATTGTAATGCAGTATATATATATTTACTGTGCAGTATTGCAGCCAGCGGGAATAAAATGCTTCAATCCCTGCCTGGAAAATAACTCAATGCACTCGGGCAGAAAACAGTCACAAACCTCAATACACCCGGGTATACCCGAATTCGTGGGACTAGCCGAGCTCGAATAAAGTGTGTCGCCAGTGTATGCAGTGTAGGCTGTTCTGCGCATTACATGCAGGGGGCAAAGGTTAGGAGATATAAGTAATGCTGATCTCAGAGCTGACCGGCTGACCTGCTCTACCGGCTGACCTGCTCTACTGGCTGACCTGCTCTACCGGCTGACCGGCTGACCTGCTCTACCGGCTGACCGGCTTCAATTCTTTCAGCTAAATGACCTGAATTGTGGCCCCTGTATCTCCCAATTAAACGTTTTATTGGCATATTCTTGTTTGACTCGTTCTATACAGACATTTTCTATATACTGCACCGACACACTTTATTCGAGCAAATACCCGGTATGTACCTGGCAGATACCTGGAATGCGCCGCTCCTCACCTCTGACAAGCCCCGTTGCGTTTGCCTTCCCAGCCTGGGTTCATGCCTGGCTGATAGGCGGCTGATCTGTTAAATGATAATGATTAGGATTTAATAGGCTGCAATGCTTCGCGTGTCTACCAGATGGCATAAATTCATGAATTGTAATGCAGTATATATATATGTACTGTGCAGTATTGCAGCCAGCGGGAATAAAATGCTTCAATCCCTGCCGGAAAATAACTCAATGCACTCGGGCAGAAAACAGTCACAAACCTCAATACACCCGGGTATACCCGAATTCGTGGGACTAGCCGAGCTCGAATAAAGTGTGTCGCCAGTGTATTCATTGTGGGATTTGATAATATCTGTAAGATCTCTCAGAATATCACATTCTGTACGTTTGTGTTGAAGATTTTTCCATTCTCAATTTACTTAATATTAGTTTTTGGCATCAATTATTTATATCGAGTCCAAAATACCTTTATACAGAATGCTGTTCCCTTTAGCCCACAAATGCTGCTTCATTAAAGCCCATGGGTGGCACTTTATGCATTCTCAAACTTTTAGGCAACATCCCTAATTTCCAAAAGTGGGATTAAATCTGTGCATATTTAAATGGTTAATTTTCTTACTCAGACTACTAAATCCCTCCCCAAATATATCCGTTTCACATAAAAGTGTGTGCGCTTCTCCTTCCGTCTAACTGGCACGTCGTCCTTACGGGCGCCACTCCGTGTAACTCCACGCTGCCCTCCAGTGGCAAAAGAAATAAGATACATTTACTATACTCCTCTGGCAGCTGCTCCCGTATAAGGTGGGTAACTCTGTATTAGGGGTCTTGGTAGAGTATATTTTATACTTATGTCGGATAGATGAGGAATTAATATTCCTAACGGGTTATTGTGAGAGGCCTTAGATCTTATCCTATATGCACGCAGCCCTCGCCTCTCTGACCTTGAACACATACTTCAATCTGATTTTTTGAGACTTGAAACTGGATTTCTTAAAATAAACTGATTTTAAACACTGACAAGACTGTAACAATGGTATTTGGGACCAGAGCTAAATTGCTAAAGCTACCAATGACAGAGCTTCAGATAAAAACCAGCTCTAAAACCATCATAGCCCCTGTTACTTGTTTGAAATATCTGGGCATATAGTTCAACTCCCATTTAACATTTGGGTTGCACATTGATACCCTGACATCCAAATCCTATGCCAAACTAGGTGTACTTTACAGGAACACATCCTCCCTAAGGCCCTCATGCAGTAATCGCCTACAGCGATTCAGTAAGCCCAGAGAAGCTGGCGATTACAGCAAAAATAACCGTTTTTTTTGCCGGAAAATAAATAAATAAATAAAATCGGCAGACGCGCGGTGATAAGCCACTTTTCGGCACTGATCGCCAGTTTTTCAAACACGCTCAATTCTATAAGCCCTGATCAGTTTATTGCGGCTGATCGCCACTTTAAAATTGCTGTTTCTTCTCCAAATTGTCCAGCCACAAAAGTTGGCAAGAAGGTGGGGTGAAGCTGCGATGAAAATAAAATGCATGTGTCCCAGAGCTGATATCCATTAATATCAGCACCAGAGACCCCCGGCATGAATCCCATGCATAAAAAATGCATTTACAGGCAACTTCATTACCGCCAAGGCAATGAAGGGGTTATATACCCGTGCCAGGCTTATTGCGGGTAGCGGGGGTGGGTGAAGGTGGTATTTGGCCCTGGGTGGGTGTTTAGGCCTTGCCAGGGGGTTGCGGGATGACTTAACCTCTTCTTTAACTTAGCGGTTAATACCGTTAAGGTAATGAAGGGGTTAACCCCTCCCGCTACCCCCCTACCCGGTAGGCCTAAACACCCATCCTTGGGGCCAATACCCCGTTCACCCACCCCCGCTACCCACAATAAACAAAAATACACATAACAGCCCCACTGGCCACCTCCTAGGTCCCTAATAAACCATTACAATATTCATAAAACCATTATTTTGTTTACACCCAGGATTATTACATGGGATTAGGGCTATGTTATTCAGTGAGGGGTTGTATGTTTGTATTCGTAGGGACAGGCAAGGCCGGAGCAAGATGGGGTTCTCCTGCCTCTGTCCTCCCTGTCTCCTGACCCTTCCTGTAGCCGGACAAAGAAGAAGAAGCAGGCACACGGTCTTACTCAAAGGAGGTTTAATATGCCATAAAGTCCAACGTTTCGGCAGTCAAGGTGAAGGCTACAAACACAAGAAACAGTCACAATATATACCACCCCCCTGATACTCACCCCTCCCCGCTCTGCCACATAACCAGGATGTTGACGCCCACCTGATGACGTCAGAGCTACCATATGGCGCCCCCTAGTGACGTCAGACGTCTAGGTCTAAATCCCTGGCAATACAGCATAGAGCTGTCTTGGAGGACTGCAGCCACAGCCACACCTCTCCCCAGACTGAACACTCCCCCATGATGACGTCAGCGTGACCCGGCAGTCAGGGGAGGGTAAGGGGGGGCGGGCGTGCACCAATCAAGACTGTACTCACAGGGCTGGACAAAGATGTATCCGTCGCCATGGGATCAGTGTCAGAGCAGGGAGGAGTGAGACACTCCTATAAATCACCCTGAAAGTGTAAATAAACCACACACCAAAATATTAATAAAGCTTATGTGCACAAAACTAATACAGCAAAATACTATTAAAACATGTGACTGTATACTGCAGATGACATCAGTATAATCCTGCAAAGTTACAGTGAAATGCCTCATAAGAATATGCAGTACATCCATATTTAGAATATACTAGTGTGTATACCTAGGTCAGAAAAGGGTACACACAACAAGGGGGGGGGGGGGAAGGGGAAGGGAGGATGGGGAAGGGAAGGAGGGGAAGGGGGAGGGAGGGAGGGGAAGGGGGAGGGAGGGAGGGAGGGGAAAAAAAGAAGGGAAAAAAAACACACAAAAAGGATAATCTTCCCAATTGGTAAGTGCAGAGTCCATGGATGGTGCAAGATCAAATATGCCTGTAGAAAGACAAAAAATTACCTTCTATTAAGGAAGCATTTTAAATTCTGTTTCTCATTAAGACCCATACCGTTGCTGGTATTTAAAGCATGTATCCAGAATGCTTCACGTCTCAATAAGAAAGTCTCCCTATCTGGAGTGCCTTGTCTAGGTGCTACTGTCTCAATACCCATGATGCGTAAAGAGGCAGCATTATGATTGTGTTCCACACAGTGTTGCACAAGAATAGAGGGATCCGTACCTTTTCGAATTACACTTTTATGTTCAATGAACCTTGTTTTTAACATTCTTATGGTCTTACCCACATAAAGAAGACCACATGGACACTTTATTACGTACACTACATATTCAGATCTACATGTGATTCTATTTTTGATTTTTATGATCCTCCCGCTTTGGGGGTGACTGAATTGACTACCGGTAGTCAGACTGTTACAGACCGAGCAGCTCATGCATCTAAAGTTACCCGGTCTGCCACCCTCCAGAAAATGAGGAGTTCTGTAGTTACCCTCATTATCTGCATGTATCAGGCTATCGGCCAGATTTCTCCCTCTTTTGAATGCCACCATTGGTGGTACACAGCAACTTTCAGATAATATATCATCATTTTGCAGAATATGCCAGTGTTTAAGAATGGTAGATTTAATAAAACCACCAGCTTGACTGTATATAGTGGTAAATACAACGCACGTCCTCCTTCTTATTTTTGGTAGCACTTACCTCTTTATCCAGTGCCCGGTCTAACACAGCAGGAGGATATACGCAGGAAGATATCCCCTAGCCAGGAATCTACCATGTAGTTCTCCAATAGCTGGTTCAATATGATCCTTCCTGCTCGTGATTTTGCAGACCTGGACTTTCTGTGAAAAAGGTAATGCATCAATAAGAAAAGGAGGATGATGGCTATCTGCCCTTAAAATTGCATTTCTGTCTGTATCCGTTCTAAAAAGATCAGTATGTAACTCCCCATTAGTCTGTGTAATGAGGACATCTAAAAAAGAGAGTTGCTGTGTACTCCATGTATTAGTGAGGAGGACCGGTGAATGGAGACCATTAAGATACTCAAAAAAAGATAACAGCTGATCCTCCGTACCTGTCCATATGAAAAACATCATCAATATATCTGTAATAGCTTTTAATATGCACTAAAAAGTCTGATTTGTAGATGTACTGCTCTTCGAAATGTGTCATGTATATGTTGGCGTAAGCAGGGGCCATATTACTGCCCATTGCTCTCCCCTTAATCTGCAGGAAGAAATCACTCTCAAATCTAAAATAATTTTTATAGAGAATGAAATGTAAAATGAGCATAATGTATTCAATTGGAACAGTATCACTATAATGGCGAATGAGGGTGGCCTTGATTATCTCAAGACCTTCAATATGGGGGATTATTGTATAAAGGCTAGACACATCTAAACTAACCAGAATATGATTAGTCCCATCACCAGGTGAGTTTTTTTAATTTGTCAAGGAAATCAAACGTGTCTTTGATGTATGAGTTGGCTGTCTGTGCTATAGGTTGTAGAAATGTGTCTACAAATTTTGCAAGGGGTTGATTTAATGAATTAATAGCAGCTATAATAGGCCGCCCCGGGGGATTGTTTAAATTCTTGTGTATTTTGGGCAAGGTATAGAAAATAGGGCATTTAGGATGCAACATAGTTAGAAACTCAGATTCAGGCTCTGTTATCCACTGGTTATTAACCCCCATTTGGATAATTTCCTTAATTTCTCTCGCATAGTTAAAGGTAGGGTCCCTATCCAATTTAATGTAGCAGTTAATGTCACTCAGTTGTCTGATGGTTTCAGCCTTATAATCTGAGTAATTCTGCACTACTAGGGCACCCCCCTTGTCCGCACGCTTAATAATAATCTCATTATTATTAGTCAACATTTATAATGCTTCCTTTTCCTGAACAGACATATTGTATGTAGCCCTATGGTTTTTTTTTTGTACCTTGCAATGTCCCCCTTAACCAGTCGTATATATGTGCTGACTGATTGATTTTTAAATGGCGGGACAAAAGTGGATTTGAGCTTACACATTTTGGTACCTTGATAAGAAGCCGAATTATCTGTCCCTTGCTGGTCAGTGGCCAAATTAACTGTCCCTTGTTGTTCATAGGAGGATTACCTGTCCCTGGTTGGATATTGGAATGCACCGATTCTGTAGACCTGTTAGAAAAAAATGATTTAAGGTTTAATACACGTTCGAATTTAAATAGGTCAACCTCCAAATCAAAATCATTAAACAATGTAGTAGGTACATATGAGGGCCCCCTAGCTAAGACAGACATTTCACATTGATTAAGAGTGTAATCAGACAGATTAACAACCAAGGTGTCCATACTCATTTCTGCTCCGTTGTACGTAGGGGATAGGGTGATCTTCCCTTTCCCCTGGCCCCCGCGTCCAATTTTCCTTTTCCTTTCTCCTTGTCCTTGGATTGGCCTAAAAAAGGGGCCGGACTTTGGCCTCTCTGACGTTCTGTTGAGGAATGGGCTTCAGAGTCACTGGTGTGGACTTCTTGGACTCCCTGGGGTGCTCTCCCTCTTTGGTTCTTGCGTTGTTTGGGGTCTTGCTTCAGCCACGGGTATACTCTTCCATCTTTATAGTCATTAACAACTTTTTTGAATTTCAACTTCTTAAAGTGAATCAGATCACTTTTAATTTTTTTCCAGCTTGGTCTTAAGACTATCCAATGATTGTACAACGTCCGTACCAGGGCTAGACTGTTCAATGAGGATTTCCACTTTGAGTATATCCTTTATTGTATGGCTAAGTTGTTCCCCCACCTCCTCAATAACCAAAATATTCAAGTCCAAAGAGGCCCTATTAAAGCTGCAGTTCAGTCTTTTTTTTTTTTTAATTTTTTTTTTTACTTCAATAGTTTCATGTGGGCAATCTCTAATTACCTAAAGAACTGTATAGCTGCAGGTCAATTCGTTCTCCATGTATTGATAGGCGAAATTTGGTGACATTATTAGTGAAGGGATCTGTATTTCTTCTGCTTCTGTCTCTCAGTGGAAGCTCATGAATATTCATGAGCACTCCTGCATTGACATGTGCTAGAGGGAGGGCAGGGCTGACAAAGGGGTGTGCCAGGGCTTGTGACAGGACATGAAGGGGCAGTGCCTTAGCAAATGGCTGTTAAAATAGAATACAAGAAAATTGGTCTTTCAAAGTTGTTGTTTTTAAAAACAGAAAATGCTAAAAGTATTTTTTCTTACTACAGAACTGATTTATTAAAAAAAACACACATGCAGGATATTGACTGAACTGCAGCTTTAAAGCATTGTCCTGCATACAGATCAGAGGCGAAGAATGGATATGGATACCCGATGTGAAGCTGGAAAAAAGACCGAGAACAATATCGAAAAGACCGTTTCGAGTGATGAAATAGCCGTCACTGTGTAACTCTTCCAATTACCTGCAACTTCATGCAAAGAAATATCAACGCTTGTTTTTAACGTGTTAGCGCCAAGGGGGAATTCAACTGCTGAGAGGTTAAGGGAGTTACTCACCCAAACTCAGCGACGCTTCTGTGTCTCTGTGATAACTCCCCCAGGACATGCCTGGAAACCAGAGGTAACTCAATGTATTTTTGATAAATAGAAACTTGACCTCGGAGACTGTGAGACCCCCTCTCCTTCCCCCCCTTCCCTTGGCTTTCCAAACCCCACCATAACCAATACACAAATAACCACAAACACGAGGTCTGGCGGCCGCTGCTTTTTAGTAAAACTTCAATAAACCTAATTAGTGCCAACCCCCTGCCAGAGTGCTCGCTCATTGGGTAAAGGCCAAAGGTACCCGATCCAATGGCCCGTAACTCCCCCCTAGCCGGGCCCCGCCTGTCTGGCGAGAATGGGCCCAGGAACGCACGTGTAAATGAGCCGCGCCCTCTCACCACTCCCAGCCACCTTTTATTTTATTTCTGTTATTCATTTTCATTGTTTATTTATTCTTTTTTTTCTTTTAAACACGTACAACCAACATATTTACCAGTATTCACAATAAAGGGCAGGGTGGGCGGGACTCCCATGGCAGGGCGTAGACTGACCCCGCGCCTCTGTCTAATTCTAACCTCCCTGGCCCTTCCCCCGGCTGTTTCACGTCACTGCCAGAGGGGGAGGGGGAAGGCAGGGGGGACGTAGTCCACACTCACAGGTAAGGGAGAGCCTAGTCCCTCTGGTCATAGCGCCCGGTCACCGAGGGCTCAAGACTACTTTTCTGGGTTATTTTGAAACGAGCTACACTGGGGAATATTTAGGGGTCTCCCCAAACAAAGAGAGAACATTTAGGGGTCTCTCCAGAGACAGAGAACCCCACACACTTAGATCTGAGGTTTGTGCCCCTATTAGGCCTGGGCCTATTAGTAAGTTCAAGCTCGCTGAGGTGGGCTGAGCCGCGCTGAGCAGATGCACAAACCCCCTGCATCTGTCATCAGCGCGGCTATAGTTTCCCCCTCCGCATGCGTGCTCATGCGTGCAGAGGCTCAGAAACGTTGCCGAGACAGGCAAGTTTAAAATTTGCCGCTCGGGGAAGCGAAGAAGCGGTCACGTGACCGCTCCCATCCAATGGGAGCGGGGACTAGCCCCGCTTCCCGCTCCGCCTCCTGACACGCCTCCGCTCTGCCTCTGCTTGGCCTCCACCCCGCCCCCAGAGCGCGCTCACTGCCTCGCCTGCAAGGACAGAAAAAAACACCATTTTCTGCAGGCGAGGCAGAGCAGGAGCGCGGCTCAGTGCGGCTGAACCCTCTATGTCCCAGGCCTTACATGGGGGGGGGGGAGAGAAATACATAGAAACAAAAATAAGGAGGGACAGAGATAAATAAAAGAGATAAGATTAAAGGGGGAGAGAGAGACTGACAGGAGAGGGAAAGGAAAGGCAGAGAGTAGGGAGACTTCTCACCCAAGGTGATGAAACAGCTGTGACACATGGACACCTTCTCTGGGAAACCTTCCACTACCTATGTGACATTACACCTCCACCGTAGGGGGTCCTGCGTCTGGGGAGTGTGTGTGTAAAGGATCCTGGGGAGGGACGTATAATGGAGTTCTGGGGAGGGGTGTATAACAGGGTACTGGGCCTGGTGAGGTGGGTATAACGGGTACTGGGCCTGGGGAGGGGTGTATAACAGGGTACTGGGCCTGGGGAGGGATGTATAACAGGGTACTGGGCCTTGGGAGGGGTGTATAACAGGGTACTGGGCCTGGGGAGGGGTGTATAACAGTGTACTGGGCCTGGGGAGGGGTATATAAAAGGGTACTGGGCCTGGGGAGGGGTGTATAACAGGGTACTGGGCCTGGAGAGGGGTGTATAACAGGGTACTGGGCTTTGGAAGGGGTGTATAACAGGGTATTGGGCCTGGGGAGGGGTGAATAACTGGGTACTGGGCCTGGGGAGGTGGGTATAACGGGTATTTGCACTGTGGAGGGCGGTATATCGTGGTATTGGGGAGGGGGTATAGGTGGCACAGGAGCTCTTGCGATACAGAGTATCACTGTCCCTGGTTACAAACACTTCATGTCTCCTGCAGGTCAGGACACACACGAAGGTGGAGCCCTTCGTGCCACCAGACGACGAGGCGGGCTACGAGGCGGACGATGAGGCATACGACAAAGCGGGCGTCAAGTGGTGCGAAGAGGTGGGCTACAAGGCGGCCGATGAGGCAGACGACGAAGCGGATGTCAAGTCTGGCGACGAGGTGGGCCATGGCGAAGGAGAATACGAGAGGTGTGGACGGATCTGCTGCTTCACCTTTTTTAGGCGGAGAAGACCCCGGGAGCAGGTAGCAGAGGAGCCAGGGCGTAGATACAGGGGTTTTCTAGGGGCCCTGAGAAGTTGGTTTGACCGCAGGAGAGGCAGATAAGATCAGGAAGGCTGCGGGAGGGGCAGGTAATAGAGGGAGATAGGGATATTGGGCGTGAGAGAGAACAAGGAGCAGGGCCGGAGCACGGGTTTCATGCGCCCGAGGCGAAACTTAAACGGGGTGAATGGGATAGATATGCAGGGGGATGGGGGAGCAGGTGAGTTATACACAGGGGCACAAGGGCCCCATCACCCGCATCTCTATATACCGAGTGTTGCCCTGTGTATAACAACGCTGATCTGTGCTGCTCCATCTGATCTCACTGCGCAGTGATCCAGGGACCATCCGATCGCCATTTAATGGGGTCAGGAAGGAATTTTTTCCCCCCATTGCACAGCAGGGGTTATGTTTCGCCTTCCTCTGGATCACAGCAACAAACTGCCCTTTGTGCATGAATTATCAGTGAGATCTTTATACACCTTGCATTGGTCTTCACCCCTTCGCTGCCGGAGGGGCCTGCAGTGCATTGCTCTGCGTGTTACTATATCACTCTGCAATGTGCTGCAGGCCCCTCCCAGCAAAGAGATTAATTATTTAAATAAAATACTCTCTTTAATCAAACCTATGTGTAGTGTCATTTCTATCCGTTGTATCTATTGCTAACAGCTCAGTGATTCTTCCCCAGGACGCTGCACTAGTGTCACGCTGCCAAGCCCGGGTGTGAAGAAGGTTTATAGGGTCACATATACACTTCTGCCAAAACACAAGTGCAAGATCTGTCATATCTTTTATTACACAAAACGGTATCTAAAAAGGTAAAAATAACATACATGGGATTCTGCTACAAATATCTCTTTAATTACAAACCAATTTGCAAATCATTCAGATTAGAGTCAAGCGAAAGAAAGGGTTAAGTATCTCATGTACAGTATATGCAGTGTAGGCTGTTCTGCAGCATTACATGCAGGGGGCAAAGGTTAGGAGATATAAGTAATGCTGATCTCAGAGCTGACTGGCTGACCGGCTGACCTGCTCTATCGGTTGACCTGCTCTACTGGCTGACCGGCTGACCTGCTCTACTGGCTGACCAGCTGATCTGCTCGACCGGCTGACCTGCTCTACTGGCTGACCGGCTGACCTGCTCTACTGGCTGACTGGCTTCCCTTCTTTCAGCTAAATGACCTGAATTGTGGCCCCTGTATCTCCCAATTAAAGCTGCAGTTCAGTCAATATCCTGCATGTGTGTTTTTTTTTAATAAATCAGTTCTGTAGTAAGAAAAAAAACTTTTAGCATTTTCTGTTTTTAAAAAAACAACTTTGAAAGACCAATTTTCTTGTATTCTATTTTAACAGCCATTTGCTAAGGCACTGCCCCTTCATGTCCTGTCACAAGCCCTGGCACACCCCTTTGTCAGCCCGGCCCTCCTTCTAGCACATGTCAGTGCAGGAGTGCTCATGAATATTCAAATAAATAAAATCTCTTTTGTAAATACAAAGTCTTCAGATTGTAACTACGGCACTTCCTAAAACGCAGAAGAAAAACAGATCCCTTCACTAATAATGTCACCAAATTTCGCCTATCAATACATGGAGAACGAATTGACCTGCAGCTATACAGTTCTTTAGGTAATTAGAGATTGCCCACATGAAACTATTGAAGTAAAAAAATAAATAAAAAAAAAAAAAAAGACTGAACTGCAGCTTTAAACGTATTCTTGTTTGACTCGTTCTATACAGACATTTTCTATATATTCATTGTGGGATTTGATAATATCTGTAAGATCTCTCAGAATATCACATTCTGCACGTTTGAGCTGAATTTTTTTCCATTCTCAATTTACTTAATATTAGTTTTTGGCTTCAATTATTTATATCGAGTCCAAAATACCTTTATACAGAATGCTGTTCCCCTTAGCCCACAAATGCTGCTTCATTAAAGCCCAGGGGTGGCACTTGATGCATTCTCAAACTTTTAGGCAACATCCCTAATTTCCAAAAGTGGGATTAAATCTGTGCATATTTAAATGGTTAATTTTCTCACTCAGACTCCTAAATCCCTCCCCAAATATATCCGTTTCACATAAAAGTGTGTGCGCTTCTCCTTCCGCCTAACTGGCACGTCGTCCTTACGGGCGCCACTCCATGTAACTCCACGCTGCCCTCCAGTGGCAAAAGAAATAAGATACATTTACTATACTCGTCTGGCAGCTGCTCCCGTATAAGGTGGGTAACTCTGTATTAGGGGTCTTGGTAGAGTATATTTTATACTTATGTCGGATAGATGAGGAATTAATATTCCTAACGGGTTATTGTGAGAGGCCTTAGATCTTATCCTATATGCACGCAGCCCTCGCCTCTCTGACCTTGAACACATACTTCAATCTGATTTTTTGAGACTTGAAACTGGATTTCCCAAAACAAACTGATTTTAAACACTGACAAGACGGTAACAATGGTATTTGGGACCAGAGCTAAATTGCTAAAGCTGCCAATGACAGAGCTTCAGATAAAAACCAGCTCTAAAACCATCCTAGCCCCTGTTACTTGTTTGAAATATCTGGGCATTCAACTCCCATTTAACATTTGGGTTGCACATTGATACCCTGACATCCAAATCCTATGCCAAACTAGGTGTACTTTAAAGGAACAAATCCTCCCTAAGGCCCTCATACAGTAAGCAGCGATAAGCCACTTATCACCAGCTTATCGCCAAAAAAGCCACACTAATACACACACACACACACACACACACACACACACACACACACACACACACACACACACACACACACACACACACACACACACACACACACTGATAGACACACACACACACACACACAGATAGACACACACACAGATACACACACACACACACACACACACACACACACACACACACACACACACACACACACACACACACACACACACACACACTGATGCACACACACACACACACACTGATACACACACACACACACACACTGAAACACACACACACTGAAACACACACACACACTGATACACAAACACACACACTGACACACACACACACACACACTGATACACACACTGACACACACACACACACACACACACACACACACACCCAGTGATACACACACACACACACAGATACACACAGATACACACGCACACAGATACACACACACACACAGATACACAAACACACAGAGATACACACAGATACACACACACACACACACACACTGATTCACACACACATACACACCCACTGATACACACACACACACACTGAAACACACACACACTGAAACACACACACACACTGATACACACACACACACACACTGATACACACACACACTGATACACACACACTGATACACACACACACACATATTGATACACACACACACACAGAGATACACCCCGCCTCCCCCTGCACCGCCTGCGACTGCGCAGCAACCACTGCCCACCCCCGAGCCCATCTCCCACACCAAGGGGACGGGGGGAAGTGAGCGCCGATGGGCAAAGCTGTGAGCGACAGGGGACAAAGCTGTGAGTGCCGGGGGGGCAAAGGTGGGAGCGCCGGGGGGGCAAAGCTGTGAGCGTCGGGGGAGGCAAAGGTGGGAGCGCCGGGGGGCAAAGGTGGGAGTGCCGATGGGGCAAAGGTGGGAGCGCCGGGGGGCAAAGGTGGGAGTGCCGATGGGGCAATGGCGGGAGCGCCGGGGGGGCAATGGTGGGAGCACCGGGGGGCAAAGGTACAAGGTGGTACAAAGGTAGGCGCACCCCCGCTACCACTTCCTATTACCCCCCTTGGCTGGGACCCGGGACAGAAAGGGGACACTCACCACGAACAGAGGAGCCGGGAGCGGGAAGACACGTGTGCTTTGCACAAAGCGGAAGTCCCGCCCCCGGCTTCCTCTGACCTGCCTGCAACCAATCCCCTGCGGGCCGGCCGGCATTCTAAGTCCCGCCCCCGGCATCATCATTCATTCAGTCTCCCCAGCAGCATTCACACACACACATAGAAAATACTTACCGGCCGCCGCATTCTCCTCACCGCCGCTGCCCTGCAATACCGGGACCAGGGACAAAAACCGGGACATAAACGGGACGGAGCTAAAATCGGGACAGGGCAGAAAAAAACGGGACTGTCCCGGCAAAACCGGGACGAATGGTCACCCTACTTACAGACTATTCACTTGAGTGGACCATAAAGTGTCTTATAGAGGGAACTCTAAGGTGTCTTAAGATGCATTAAGATATATTATGTATGTAAATATTTATTTATATAGCGCTTTATAAGAGAGGCAATACAGTACAGAGAATTATAGTACAATAAGTGCAACAAACAAAATCAGACAATAGGAAAGGAAATCCCTGGCCTGCAGAGCTTACAGTCTTAATGCTAGATCCATGGAACTCTGTTGTGTTTATGCTAATAACGGGACATTCCTGAAATTGGTACCTGACCCTGTGTGGTAGGCAGAGACACAGGGGCAGTGCCTGCCAATATCATAAAGAGCAGTGCACTTCCTATTTAGTAGAAGTGTGTGTCAGAGTTAAGAGTTCAGTCCAGAGTTAGAGTCTGCTGAGTCTGTCACCTGGCTGGCCCAGGGTGACAGAGAGAGCCTATATCAATTGGCCGTTGGAGAAGGGGAGCCATCAGCCTCTGAGTAGAGCTGATGCAACCTTAGTTAGGGAGGTGGACCAATTCCTCTCACCCTGTTTAGGGGGCGAGGGAAGAGCTAGCCCCACCCTGGGTGCCCTTGACCTGGGGTGGTGGCAGGGACACAGAGACCATCCTGAGGGAGAGCAGTCCTGTGTGGAGGAAGACACCCTGTACCTGATTGACAGTCTTGTTGCTGCTATTCTGCTGCTGTGAATAAAGAGCTGCGGCTGCTTTTAAAGATATACAGTGTGAGACTGGAATCTCTCATCCCCGAGGGGGGGGGGACGACTCTCTGGAAGGATTCCACCCGTATTCCTGGGGCTCAGAGATGGAGGCGCTGCACCATTACATACATAGCTACATAGTTACATAATACTGCTGCGGCCGAGTTTATTCGAGCATTTGCTCGTTCTCGGCCGCAGCAGTAACCTGGCGCGCGCCGGAGGGTGCCGGGCGCGCGCTGAAGCAGCGGAGGAGAGGCCCGCCGATCGGGGCTTCCCCCTCTCCTCTCCGGGTCCGCCGATTCCCCCGGAACCCCCTGCCGCCGTCCCCCACATCGCCCTGGACGCGCGTGCAGGGGGCGCAGGCACCCGATGACTCGTGACCGCGCATCGGTGACGCGCGGCACGCCGAGGGGATGCCACTAGCAAGCCGGGAAATCTCCCGGCTTGTGGAACTTTAATAAAGTGTGTCGCCAGTGTAGATGAGGTTGAAAAAAGACGTACGTCCATCAAGTTCAACCTATGCTAAATTCAGACAACAGATACTTTATATCAATATCTATACTTACTTATTGATCCAGAGGAAGGCAAACAAAAAACCCCATTAAGGGGAAAAATTAATTCCTTCCTGACTCCAAGAATTGGCAATCGGATTAATCCCTGGATCAACATCCTTCCCATATATACTTATTTGGTATATCCCTGTATACCTGTCCCATCTAAAAAGATGTCCAACCTTTTTTTGAACAAATCTATTGTATCTGCCATCACAGTCTCCATGGGTAATGAATTCCACATTTTAACTGCACTTACTGTAAAGAACCCTTTCCTTTGTTGCTGGTGAAATTTCCTTTCCTCCAACCTTAAGGGATGGCCCCGAGTCCTTTGTACTGCCCGTGGGATGAATAGTTCTTTTGAAAGCTCCTTGTATTGTCCCTGAATATATTTGTATATAGTTATCATATCCCCTCTTAGACGCCTCTTTTCTAATGTAAATAAATCCAATATAGCTAGCCTGTCCTCATAAGTTAGAATGTCCATCCCCTTTATTAATTTGGTGGCTCTTCTCTGCACTCTCTCTAGTTCCATAATGTCTTTTCTTAGGATTGGTGCCCAAAATTGTACTCCATATTCAAGGTGTGGTCTTACTAATGCTTTGTAAAGGGGCATAATTATGTCTACTTCCCTTCCATCCATTGCCCGTTTGATGCAAGATAAGATCTTGTTTGCCTTTGCAGCTACTGCATGACATTGGGCACTATTGCTAAGCCTGCTGTCTACAAGCACTCCTAAATCCTTCTCCATCAAGGATTCCCCCAATATATCTCCATTTAATTTGTAAGTCGCCTTTTTATTCTTGCATCCCAAATGCATAACCTTACATTTATCTGTATTAAACCTCATTTGCCATTTACCTGCCCACGTTTCCAGTCTCTCCAAGTCCTTCTGAAGAGAAATTTCATCCTGCTCTGATGAGACGGAGGCATTCACCCCAGAAACCTGATCCTGTCACCCCCCATACCATCGCAGGAGACTCAGGCCCCCCTGTTGCCAGCAGGTATGCACCACACTCAGACACGTAGCCAGACCCTAGTACAGAGGAGGGGGGCCCGATCTGCGATTGGCCCAGGGAAGGGGGGCTACATTGGGAATCGATGTTATTTTTCTTCATATTAATGGGTATCCTCAAAGCTAATGATATGCCAAAATGACGTCCATTAGCAAAACTACAATTGTTTCTTCACTTTTTCTGCTAGATGAATAGGGTGACCAGATTTCGAAAATGAAAAACCGGGACACCTTAAAAAATAATTTATTAAACAAATTACATTACGTGACACCCCCGTTGCCATGACAACAAGACACTCTGATGCCCCTGCAGTGTTAGTGCGTATAGAGGTTTTGCTTGGGCCCTTCAACTCTTACAGCCAGGGCATTATTGGCCAGGAATGCCCAGTTCGGAGGGGATTACTACTTCAAAATGTATTTGATTCGTAACAACATCAAAAAACTCTAATACCAATAACTAACAACCACAGACAATGATAATCTAAACCATCAAATAAAATGTCTATGGCCCTTGTTCAAGCATGTTTGCGGTACTTACCAGATAAATCAGTGCCTGCAATCCACGACTGTATCCGCCTCTCCGTGCGTCTGAAAGCAATCCAGCGTTCCTGGTGTGTGGCTGAAGAGGTGAGGGACTCCTTCCTCTCAAACGGAAAAGAAGAGCAAAAAATAGAGTTGGAACATACCTATCATACAGGGATGAGAGAGAGAGACAGAGAATGAGAGAGACAGAGAATGAGAGAGAGACAGAGAATGAGAGATAGATAGAGAATGAGAGAGAGACACAGAGAGAGACAGAGAATGAGAGAGACAGAGAGAGGGACATAGGGAGAGAGAGACACAGAGAGAGAGACAGACACAGAGAGAGAGAGAGAGAGAGAGAGAGACAAAAGTAATGTACTGTATAACCATTATACCGTACCCCCTAGTATTCGTGTAATCATTGTCCCACACCCCCTATTACTCACGCTTTGGCAATACTGAAATGTTCTTTTGACAGAGACACACAGAGAGAAACAGAGACACACAGAGAGAGACAGAGACACAGAGAGAGAGACAGAGACACAGAGAGACACACAGAGAGAGACAGAGACACACAGAGAGAGACAGAGACACAGAGAGAGAGAGAGAGACACGGGCCTATTTAGTAAGCGTCGATAAGGCTGCGTCTATAGTATTTCAGAAGGAGGGAAGGCACACACGCTGCAATACACTTGCTGAAGCCTGAGCTTTTTTATGGCTTTGCAGGGTATGCAGCGGGTGCGATTGGGGGCGTGGCAATAAATATTTGGAGGCGTGGCAATAACGTTCCGGCGCGGAAGTCACTTCCCTACCTCACATCCCGATCCACCGGCATTTTTTCAGATGCAGCATCTGAAGCACTGTGCAGACAAGAAGAAAAATGCACACAATGCGCACCAGAGATTAAAATATAGTAAATTATTTATTAATAAAACAAGAAATAACCGAGGGGGATCCAACCCCACCTCAGTACTTTCTTCTCGTTGCTATTGCCACACTATACGTCCTGACGCCGGAAGGGAAGTTGGTACGCGACCAAGACGAGACACCGGATTTACAGTGGAACCACAACATACCACAGATTGCTGGAGGACCACACTGCGAGGGGCGCAGCCTATCGAGTTTCCCGGTCATCGTCCAAAGTCTGGAGCTGCGGAGTGACCACCGGATTACCACGGAGCCCGAGCCTGTCTCACACAATGCTTTTACCAAACGGGCGTTTGTGAGTTTGCTATTTTTATCTTGTCCAGGAAATGAAATTGTTAAACCGAATTTACACTTGGAGCAGGCGCTTTCTCTTCTTTTTTTTGTTTAGATATCTACCGAGGAGGTGGTTGTTTCCCTGAAGAGAGCTGCCAGGGCTCCAGAGGACGCCCGAATTGGATCCTTTTATGATTGAGTTATAACATAGCTATTAGAGCTAGGTTTCTGGACCTTTTTTTTTTTTCAACTTAAATTTTTTTTATTTTGAATTGTGTGAGTACATACATGTCATGCATTCATGATAAACATTGGAGGGAAACGTGCCTCCTGCAATTGGAAAACATGCATCATGTGTAGTATCTGTGTACTTTGGACAGACGGGGAGACAGACAGACTAACCGACAAACTACATATAGCTCCCAGCCGGGAGGGGGAAATGGGGTGGGGAGGGGGGGTGGGAAGGGGTCTCCGACCGAGGTTCCGCTTCTAAACGTGCGACCGCTGGCTCTCTGCAATTAAGAAAACCGACAGTCCGGCGGGCAACCGGTGTACCCCACACTCTCTGTCCATCCATGAACTGTGTGTGCTCTTGGACCGTCGGGGTGTCTTAGGGCCTCTTTAAGGGAGAATGCACTTTACATCTATCAATGCCAAATCGTGGCCCTATCTACCCCCTGTATGTCTGTCTGTGCCAACCATGGTGACCAGACTTTTAGGAAATTTGTGCCAGTGTCATTGACCAGACTCGTCAATTTCTCCATCTGGCAAACTGACCAAATTCGGTTCCTGATCTTTGTGATTATTGGGATTTCATTTTGTTTCCATCGTGCTGCAATCTCCCCCCTCACCGCCGTTGCGAAATGAACCGCCAGTTTGTTTGCTCCCCTGGAGAGACCTTTTTGCGGCCTGTTCAAAAGGAACCGCCATGGGTCGACGGGGGTGGATGTGCCGAGGATCCTATTCAGCCAATCATTAACTGAATCCCAGACCGGCGTAAGTTTGGGGCAAGACCACAGCATGTGGAGCAAGTCTGCTTGTTGTCCGCATTGTCTTGGGCACAATGGGGAGTAGCTGGGCAGAAATTTAGCTAATTTAGTGGGCGTGTGGTACCATCTCATCATAACTTTATATGCATTCTCCCTCAAAGTCGTGCACATTGAGCTTTTTGACGTCGCCGTCACAATTTTTGTCCACTCCTCTACATCAATTTCCTCCCCTAAGTCCTTTTCCCATTTAATCATATACCCCGTCTTGTCCGTCACTGTCTTACTAGAACCGATTACTTCCCCGTACATCTGCGATGTGAGTCCCTCGGTGGATGTCCCCGAACGACAGAGCTTTTCAAAATTCGTCATTGGTATGTGGGGCTGCACTGATTGATAAAACGCTCTGAGCTGGAGGTATCTAAAGAACTCGGCGTTGGGAATTTTTTGGTATTCTTTAAGTAAATCGAATGATTGAACGCCTCGTTTTCCCCCCAGATCTATTAGCCTGTTAATTTTGCTTTTTTTCCAGATAGAGAAGTCTGCACTGGTCCGGCCCGGAGCAAAGAGTGGGTTATCCCAAAGTGGGGTCATACCTGACGCTTTATGGGTCAGACTGCATCTCATACGTGTGGCCTCCCAAATCGAGATTGAGTTGTTCATGGAGGATAGCGGCAGTTTGGCACTAGTCCGTGCCTTTTTGGGGAGCCAGATTACATGTTCCAGAGCCACAGGGGAGCAGAGCTCCTTTTCTAGGGCGACCCATCTTTTTGAGTCTGGATTCGTGTGCCATTGCACGATTTGGCATAATTGCGCCGCTTTGTAGTAGGACAACAAACAAGGTACCGCCAGCCCTCCTGCTTCCGTTCGTTTACGCATAATTTGTTTTCCCACCCTCGCTTTCTTGCCTCCCCAGATAAATTTATCTATAGCTGATTGAAGTGAGAGGACATCCTTCAATCCTATCGGCACTGGGAGGGTCTGGAATAGGTATAGGATGCGTGGAAGCAGGTTCATCTTAACGCAGTGGATCTTTCCGATCCATGATATACAGCAGCGGCAGCTCTTATTCGAGCAAATGCCGCTGGCTGAATGAGGCTGGGAAGCGGGTAGCCGCGGCGCGTGGCGGCGCACTGTGACGTCACGGTCACAAGCGCGCCCGGCTTCCCCGTCTTCCCCGGCTTCCCCAGGCTTCCCCGACACCCCTGGAGTTCAAATCTAGGTAAGCGGGGGTGCGGGGAAGCAGAGGGGCAGAGTAGAAGCCGGGTTCGGGGTGTCTTTGGGGGGGTAATTGCGCGCGATGTGGAGGGGGGGTGCGTGGGGGAAACGCGGCGGCGCGCGTTTCTGACTGGCGGCAGCTGGGGTAGATCCCGGCATGCCGCCGGCATTTACTTTAATAAAGTATGTCGCTACTGTATTGTGGGTAGACCATCTTTTGAGGTCCCCTCTCAAAGTCTGTGTCAATTTGGGATAGTTTGCCTGATATAGCATGTCATACGCCTTGGTGACGTTGATCCCCAGGTATCTAATGTTTTTCGGTTGCCAATTAAAATTAAAATTTAAGGCGATCAGCTTCTCCATGTGCGTGGGGAGATTAATATTCATGGCATCAGATTTGGACTGGTTTATTTTGAATCCAGAGATCCTGTTGAATCTCCCCAGCAGGTCAAAAAGATTTGGCAGAGAGGTAAGGGGTCTAGATATAGTCAGGAACATGTCATCCGCATAGAGTGCCACCTTATGCGACTGGTTTCCAATGTCTATACCCGTAATGTCTTTGCTCTCGCGTATGTGGGCGGCTAGTGGCTCCATACACAACGCAAAGAGGAGGGGGGAGAGCGGGCAGCCCTGTCGTGTTCCGCTCTTAATTTGGAAGGGGTCCGAGACGAACCCCTGGTGGGTAACCCTTGCCAACGGATTCTCGTAAAGGGCGAAAATTGCTTTTGTTAGTTTCTCTCCCATCCCAAACGCTCCAAGCGTGGCCTCAAGGTATGGCCAGTCTATCCTATCAAATGCTTTTTCTGCATCCAGACTGAGCGCCATAACTGGTATTGATCTGGCATTGGCTATTTCTAACAGATCAATGATTCGTCGAGTATTGTCTGAAGACTGTCGACCCGGGACAAACCCGACTTGATCTGGGTGCACCAGTCTGGGTAGGATGAGACCCAATCTATTGGCCAGGAGTTTGGCATAAATTTTGATGTCCGAATTAATCAGGGATATTGGTCTGTAGCTTTTGCAGTCCAACGGGTCTTTTCCCTGTTTATGTATTACCGAGATGGACGCTTGGAGCATTTGTTGGGGGAAAGGGGTGCCTCCCAGTACTTGATTAAACATGTTGCGAAGGAACGGGGTTAAGAATTTTCCGAATTTCTTATAGTAAAGATTCGAGAAGCCGTCGGGACCCGGGGCTTTAGAGGGTTTTAGGTGTTTGATAACCTCCAATATTTCCTCCGTTGTAAAGTCACTACCCATTGCCTCTCTGTCCAACCTACTCAGGCCCGGTAGATTCGAGCCCTTCAAGAAATCTTTCAGGGCTTTGTCCGTGCCAGCCGAATGGGCTACTTTATCCCCATCGTATAATTTCGCGTAGTATGTTTTGAACTCCGCTACAATGTTTTGCGGGTTGGCCGTGATGTTGCCTGACTCCAGCCGTAGGGCCTGGATATTATAATTACTGGTTTTAGCGCTGATCATATTAGCCAGCAGGGTATCTGGTTTGTTTGCTTTTTCAAAGAATCTTCTCTTAGTCCAACTCAACGACTTCTCCGCCTGGGAGGCCAGAAGTAGATTTAGTTTAGTCTGAGCGTCGCCAATCTGTTGGCGGGTGGCAGGGTCTGGGGCGATTTTATATTTATCCCAAAGTGTCTTTAGCTCCGCGTGTTCCCTCTTAATTTTAGCGTTGCTCTCTTTTTTCTTACGGGCCGCAATACTAATCAGGTTCCCTCTTATTGTTGCTTTGTGTGCCTCCCAGAGGGTTATGTGAGAGCTAACGCTTCCTTTGTTTTCTCTAAAGAATGTTTGGATTTCATCTCCAATCCTGATCTGTAGATCCGGGATTTTTAGAAGGGATTCATTTAATTTCCAGTTTGCTCCAGGCCTGTCCAGTCCTATCTGTGTGCACCGTAGCTCTATTGGTGCGTGATCGGACCACGAAATATCGTGGATTCCCGCATGGGCGATCTTTGGGACCAGTCTACTAGAGACAAAGAAGTAATCGATTCTACTAAATGAGTCGTGTGGGTGTGAGTAGAACGTATAGTTTCTAGTGAGGGGATGGAGTTCCCTCCAAATGTCGACCAGCTGTAGATCGCGCAGTCCCTGTTCGAGGGCCCTGGATCCAGGATCCGTCCGGCCTCTGTAGGGCCCTGAGCGATCTAGGGCTGCGTTTGATACCGTGTTAAAGTCTCCCCCTATAATTAATGCGCCTTTAGCGTGTTTGCGGATAGTTTCAAAGGATGAGACGAAGAAGGCCGGGTCCCCCCCACTGGGGGCATATATTACGGCGATCGTGAGCGGTTGCTGGTTAATAGACCCTGTGAGTAGCAGGAACCTACCCTCCTCGTCCTTCTTTACCTCATCTACCACCAGTCCCACCCTATTATGTATCAGTATCGCTACTCCGCGTTTTTTTACCCTTGCGGACGCTAGGTAGACTTGTCTAAATTGCTTATCAAAATATTTGGGGAAACTGGTGGTACTGAAGTGTGTTTCCTGTAGCAGCACAATGTCCGCACCCTTACGTTTATAGTCGGTGAGCGCTATTTTCCGCTTACGCGGGCAATTCAGCCCCTTGGCGTTGTGTGAGATAAATGTTAGTGACATGAGGTGCGTGTGTTCTCACCTCTTGTCCTGAGTGTCTTCAGATGGGGTGTCCGGTACCCCGCGGGAGTACTCGGCCTCTCTGCAGTGCACAGCGGTGCGCTCAATGGCAGCGGGTTGCCTCTCTGGCCGGAGGGGGGGGAGGGTAGGGGAAAGACATATGGGACATAGGACACATAAAGGGAAAAAAACAACATTGATATGAACAACCATGTGGGTGAGGCAGTAATGGTCCCAGACCACCACCCCCACCTTGCCTTCGGGTAGGTGGAACTCCTCCCGCGCCCCTGGCTCCCTCCTCCCCTCCACAGGGCTCCTCCGCTCCACCCTCTCCCAAGGACTTTCTCGGCTACCTGGGCATCCGCCCCGGCCCGAGTCTGTAGACGCACAGCGACGGCCAGACTGAAGCCCTCGCCGGCAGACAAATTTTACCATTATGTACGTGGTATCTCTTGCCATGAGCTATCCTCTAGCACTTTTAAAGAACTGACTCTATCGTCAAACCCCCCCCCCCCCCGACTTATTCGCGTTCCTAACTACGTAACCTAGCTTACCTCCAGCTCCCCTCCCTCCCTATAACTAACTCGGAATCCCTCCCCTAGCTTTTGTTCGGTCCCCCTTGACCTCTTATTCTTTTTTTTTAAAACATCACTTATTACTCTCCATTAACAGTAAACAGTAATAAGGTAATAATAAAAATTAAACTATTATTCATCATTTGTTTTTTGTTTTTTAGTATACTATACCTATTGTGCTACACCTTCTCCTCCTGTCACTTTATTTATTAATGTACTGTGGTGTGTTGTGTTAAACCTTGAGTAACTGGAAACATAGTAAGCCCCCCCTCCCCTCTTCTGCTTCATCCTTGCCACGGGACTCATTCCAGCTCGACAGGTCTGCTGCTCAGCCTCCAAACCCTCCGTCTGTGGCTCCTGTGCAGTCGGGAACCTCTCGTGATGCTTTGCAGCTCCTCCCCTGGTGACGACGACCGTCGCCATCTTGGTAGTGGCAGGCCATCCTCTCGCGAGATTTGCCTCCTCAGTCTCCTTCCTCCGGCCCCTCCCCTCTCATTGTGGATCGGGAGCTGCTCCAAGATGGCCGCCATTCGTGGAGAGGTGCTGCCGGAGCTGCGGGGAGCCATGGAACTGACCTGAACGGGTCTTGAACTGCTTCTTTAACTATGGAACAGTAACTGGAACGGGAACAGGTAGGGTGTTTGTCTTTATTTGCAGCTCAGGTCCCGATTTCATTTCGGGCTGTGGGGTTGACGTCGCTTGTCGGCTTTTCTCACCTCCTTCCATGAAGTGTCGGGTGCAGCTCCCCCTGTGGCTAGTTCTGCGGGTATTTTGTCCTGGAGCCCTATTTTGGTGAGGAAGCTGCTGCCATCTTCTAGTCTCCGCAGCGTGGTGGCAGCGCCATTTTGTATCACCATTAACCCAAACGGGTACAGCCAACGGTAGCGGGTCCCAGCCTCTCTCAGCACTTTAGTTACGGGGGCAATTTGTTGTCTTTTCAGCAGGGTAGTGGGTGAGATGTCTTGATAGACCTGCAGTTTATAACCCTCAAAGTCTCCCTGAGATCTGGTCAATTGGCAGAATGCCTCCTTCACTCTAAAAAAGTGAAAACGGGCTATTATGTCTCTTGGGGGGGCATTTTGCTGTGGTCTCGACCTCAATGCCCTGTGGCAGCGGTCCAGGTGCAGGTCTGCTTCCGAACGGTCAGGCATTATGTTTTGGAGCCATCTGCACATAAAGTCCTCCGGATCCGTTTCAGTCTCTGGGACCCCCCGGATCCTCACATTGTTCCTCCGATCCCTATTGTCCGCATCCTCCTGCCGATCCAATATATCCCTGACTGTTTCCCTCATTTGTGCCACTTGTCTGTCTGTTTTGTGGAGTGCTTTGACTGTGGCGTCCATTTTTTTTTCAAGAGAGTCTGTGCGCTCTCCTATACCGCAGATATCAGCTCTCAGGGCTGCCACTTCAGACTGAAAGCACTTTTTGATGTCTAAGCAGAACTCTCTCATGTCTCTGCGTCTCATAATTTGGTTGTCTCTGCTGGTGTCTGGGCCGACATCTTCCTCCTCTTCCGATTCGGACACAGAGAGAGAGACAGAGACACAGAGAGACACACAGAGAGAGACAGAGACACACAGAGAGAGACAGAGACACACAGAGAGAGACAGAGACACAGAGAGAGAGAGAGAGAGAGAGAGAGACACGGGCCTATTTAGTAAGCGTCGATAAGGCTGCGTCTATAGTATTTCAGACGGAGGGAAGGCACACGCTGCAATACACTTGCTGAAGCCTGAGCTTTTTTATGGCTTTGCAGGGTATGCAGCGGGTGCGATTGGGGGCGTGGCAATAAATATTTGGAGGCGTGGCAATAACGTTCCGGCGCGGACGTCACTTCCCTACCTCACATCCCGATCCACCGGCATTTTTTCAGATGCAGCATCTGAAGCACTGTGCAGACAAGAAGAAAAATGCACACAATGCGCACCAGAGATTAAAATATAGTAAATTATTTATTAATAAAACAAGAAATAACCGAGGAGGATCCAACCCCACCTCAGTACTTTCTTCTCATTGCTATTGCCACACTATACGTCCTATACCAATTAGATTGTAAGCTCCTCGGAGCAGGGACTCCTTCCTTAATGTTACTTTTACAGTATGTCTGAAGCACTTATTCCCATTATCTGTTATTTATATTTGTTATTTATATGACATGTATTACTACTGTGAAGCGCTATGTACATTTTATGGCGCTATACAAATAAAGACATACATACATACAATAAGTGCAACAAACAAAATCAGACAATAGGAAAGGAAATCCCTGGCCTGCAGAGCTTACAGTCTTAATGCTAGATCCATGGAACTCTGTTGTGTTTATGCTAATAACGGGACATTCCTGAAATTGGTACCTGACCCTGTGTGGTAGGCAGAGACACAGGGGCAGTGCCTGCCAATATCATAAAGAGCAGTGCACTTCCTATTTAGTAGAAGTGTGTGTCAGAGTTAAGAGTTCAGTCCAGAGTTAGAGTCTGCTGAGTCTGTCACCTGGCTGGCCCAGGGTGACAGAGAGAGCCTATATCAATTGGCCGTTGGAGAAGGGGAGCCATCAGCCTCTGAGTAGAGCTGATGCAACCTTAGTTAGGGAGGTGGACCAATTCCTCTCACCCTGTTTAGGGGGCGAGGGAAGAGCTAGCCCCACCCTGGGTGCCCTTGACCTGGGGTGGTGGCAGGGACACAGAGACCATCCTGAGGGAGAGCAGTCCTGTGTGGAGGAAGACACCCTGTACCTGATTGATAGTCTTGTTGCTGCTATTCTGCTGCTGTGAATAAAGAGCTGCGGCTGCTTTTAAAGATATACAGTGTGAGACTGGAATCTCTCATCCCCGAGGGGGGGGGGGGGGGACTCTCTGGAAGGATTCCACCCGTATTCCTGGGGCTCAGAGATGGAGGCGCAGCACCATTACATACATAGTTACATAATAGATGAGGTTGAAAAAAGACGTACGTCCATCAAGTTCAACCTATGCTAAATTCAGACAACAGATACTTAATTCTATATCTATACTTACTTATTGATCCAGAGGAAGGCAAACAAAAAACCCCATTAAGGGGAAAAATTAATTCCTTCCTGACTCCAAGAATTGGCAATCGGATTAATCCCTGGATCAACATCCTTCCCATATATACTTATTTGGTATATCCCTGTATACCTGTCCCATCTAAAAAGATGTCCAACCTTTTTTTGAACAAATCTATTGTATCTGCCATCACAGTCTCCATGGGTAATGAGTTCCACATTTTAACTGCCCTTACTGTAAAGAACCCTTTCCTTTGTTGCTGGTGAAATTTCCTTTCCTCCAACCTTAAGGGATGGCCCCGAGTCCTTTGTACTTGCCTTGGGATGAATAGTTCTTTTGAAAGCTCCTTGTATTGACCCTGAATATATTTGTATATAGTTATCATATCCCCTCTTAGACGCCTCTTTTCTAATGTAAATAAATCCAATATAGCTAGCCTCTCCTCATAAGTTAGAATGTCCATCCCCTTTATTAATTTGGTGGCTCTTCTCTGCACTCTCTCTAGTTCCATAATGTCTTTTCTTAGGATTGGTGCCCAAAATTGTACTCCATATTCAAGGTGTGGTCTTACTAATGCTTTGTAAAGGGGCATAATTATGTCTACTTCCCTTCCATCCATTGCCCGTTTGATGCAAGTTAAGATCTTTTTTGCCTTTGCAGCTACTGCATGACATTGGGCACTATTGCTAAGCCTGCTGTCTACAAGCACCCCTAAATCCTTCTCCATCAAGGATTCCCCCAATATATCTCCATTTAATTTGTAAGTCGCCTTTTTATTCTTGCATCCCAAATGCATAACCTTATATTTATCTGTATTAAACCTCATTTGCCATTTACCTGCCCACGTTTCCAGTCTCTCCAAGTCCTTCTGAAGAGAAATTTCATCCTGCTCTGATGAGACGGAGGCATTCACCCCAGAAACCTGATCCTGTCATCCCCCATACCATCGCGGGAGACTCAGGCCCCCCTGTTGCCAGCACCACACTCAGACACGTAGCCAGACCCTAGTACAGAGGAGGGGGGCCCGATCTGCGATTGGCCCAGGGAAGGGGGGCTACATTGGGAATCGATGTTATTTTTCTTCATATTAATGGGTATCCTCAAAGCTAATGATATGCCAAAATGACGTCCATTAGCAAAACTACAATTGTTTCTTCACTTTTTCTGCTTGATCAATAAATAGGGTGACCAGATTTCGAAAATGAAAAACCGGGACACCTTAAAAAATAATTTATTAAACAAATTACATCACGTGACACCCCCCGTTGCCATGACAAGACACTCTGATGCCCCTGCAGTGTTAGTGTGTATAGAGGTGGGGGCTTTGCTTGGGCCCTTCAACTCTTACAGCCAGGGCATTATTGGCCAGGAATGCCCAGTTCGGAGGGGATTACTACTTCAAAATGTATTTGATTCGTAACAACATAAAAAAACTCTAATACCAATAACTAACAACCACAGACAATGATAATCTAAACCATCAAATAAAATGTCTACGGCCCTTGTTCAAGCATGTTTGCGGTACTTACCAGATAAATCAGTGCCTGCAATCCACAACTGTATCCGCCTCTCCGAGCGTCTGAAAGCAATCCAGCGTTCCTGGTGTGTGGCTGAAGAGGTGAGGGACTACCTCCTCTCAAACGGAAAAGAAGAGCAAAAAATAGAGTTGGAACATACCTATCATACAGGGATGAGAGAGAGAGACAGAGAATGAGAGAGAGACAGAGAATGAGAGAGAGACAGAGAATGAGAGAGAGACAGAGAATGAGAGACAGAGAATGAGAGAGAGACAGAGAATGAGAGAGAGACACAGAGAGAGAGAGACAGAGAATGAGAGAGAGACAGAGAGAGGGACATAGGGAGAGAGAGACAGACACAGAGAGAGAGAGACAGACACAGAGAGAGAGAGAGAGAGACAAAAGTAATGTACTGTATAACCATTATACAGTACCGTACCCCCTAGTATTCGTGTAATCATTGTCCCACACCCCCTTTTACTCACGCTTTGGCAATACTGAAATGTTCTTTTGACAGAGACACACAGAGAGAAACAGAGACACACAGAGAGAGACAGAGACACAGAGAGAGAGACAGAGACACACAGAGAGAGACAGAGACACACAGAGAGAGACAGAGACACAGAGAGAGAGAGACACGGGCCTATTTAGTAAGCGTCGATAAGGCTGCGTCTATAGTATTTCAGACGGAGGGAAGGCACACACGCTGCAATACACTTGCTGAAGCCTGAGCTTTTTTATGGCTTTGCAGGGTATGCAGCGGGTGCGATTGGGGGCGTGGCAATAAATATTTGGAGGCGTGGCAATAACGTTCCGGCGCGGACGTCACTTCCCTACCTCACATCCCGATCCACCGGCATTTTTTCACATGCAGCATCTGAAGCACTGTGCAGACAAGAAGAAAAATGCACACAATGCGCACCAGAGATTAAAATATAGTAAATTATTTATTAATAAAACAAGAAATAACCGAGGAGGATCCAACCCCACCTCAGTACTTTCTTCTCGTTGCTATTGCCACACTATACGTCCTGACGCCGGAAGGGAAGTTGGTACGCGACCAAGACGAGACACCGGATTTACAGTGGAACCACAACATACCACAGATTGCTGGAGGACCACACTGCGAGGGGCGCAGCCTATCGAGTTTCCCGGTCATCGTCCAAAGTCTGGAGCTGCGGAGTGACCACCGGATTACCACGGAGCCCGAGCCTGTCTCACACAATGCTTTTACCAAACGGATGTTTGTGAGTTTGCTATTTTTATCTTGTCCAGGAAATGAAATTGTTAAACCGAATTTACACATGGAGCGGGCGCTTTCTCTTCTTTTTTTTTGTTTAGATATCTATCGAGGAGGTGGTTGTTTCCCTGAAGAGAGCTGCCAGGGCTCCAGAGGACGCCCGAATTGGATCCTTTTATGATTGAGTTATAACATAGCTATTAGAGCTAGGTTTCTGGACTTTTATTGTGTTTAGGCAGAGTGTTTATTATTATTTTATTACAGCTACTTTTTAGTAATTGCACTGTTATTAATTCTGACCACTAATTCTCACTGCCATTATAATCTCTCTCTAGCCACAACCAAATTGCTATATCAGCTATATTATTTATTGGTTATACCAGGGGAGCACAAACGTTTGCAGCTCGCCCCCCTGCCTTCCCTCTGCTGGTGCTCGCGCCCCCCCCCTTACCTTGATGCGGCGTCACGTGACCTGCAGCGGCATTTGACGAGGGTGACGTCACATGACCCCGCGGCGTAATTTAACATACTGTGCTATATGTATGCACACACAGCTGTCTCTTACACAAACAAATACTGTTTTTTCATCCCTATACATCAATAGGGACCACAAAGTATCCACACACACTTTTAGTTGTGCTACAAACTCTCACATTTCCACACCCACCCACACCATTTATATCCACTCCCACTCCACACACACCTTTTGTAAAGCACTGTATATACTGTGGGCTCTCCATTCATTTTCATTCACACTGATACACATACACACTCTTTCATCACTTGCTTTCAGGAACCTTTTGACACCTCTAGGCATAAAACACATCCACACCGGGGGAAGGACCAGCACAGATAACATTCCAAGAGACACTGTTTTTAAGTATACCTTTTGCTTGCTTCATTCATTGTAACATCGCCGGAAGAAGAGATCAGTGTATCTCGAAAGCTCGCACAAATAAAAGCATTTTGTTAGCCACAGAACGGTATCATCTATTTATTTTTTGATTATTGAAGCTCGGCTAACACGGTACTGATACCTCTATATATATATATATTGCGCGCGCACACACACATATAACGTTTTATCCAACTTTTTCATTTATCATTTGTAGAGAAAATGAACAATGTCGCCAGAAGTGCTATTTTTCAAAATGTAACATCTCTACTAATTAGTGTAAAATGATACTTCATATAAAGCAGGTTATGGGACCCATTATAAAATGACCTTCATGTTTCTTATCACATCCCAGTATATGGATACTTTCTATTATCACAAGCTGCTAACATGTGACAGGGCTCAGAGTCTGAGCCCAGAATGTGACATACAGAACATTCTCATTCTAAATTTCAAAAAATATTGTGTTGATTTCTGACCTGACTGCCGTGGTTACAGCTCAACCACTCTGTTCTACTGTATGTCACCACTTTCTGCCACAACCAGCTGACGGTGGATCTGCAAGGAGTTCAACGCTCATTGGCATCACATCTGTGACTTGGTTGACGTATCATTTCTCCAGCTTTTTATTGTATTGTTTTTAAATAGATTATATTTATTTAGTTGAATAGATATTTATTTAGTTTAATAGATTATATTTCTAAGTTTAATAAGTTATATTTCTTAGTTTAATAAGTTATATTTCTTAGTTTAATAAATTATATTTCTTAGTTTAATAAGTTATATTTCTTAGTTTAATAAATTATATTTCTTAGTTTAATAAGTTATATTTCTTAGTTTAATAAGTTATATTTGTTAGTTTAATAAATTATATTTCTTAGTTTATAGATTATATTTGTTAGCACAGTAGATTATATTTACTAGTATTTAAGTCTCCCCCTCAGTGCCCCATTAGGACCCGTGCGCATATTTCACATCTTTTCGGAGTCGCTTATTTTTTAGACCCTCGGAGCCGAAACCTAAAGGGGTCAGCTAAGAAAGTTCGGATCAAGAGGAGCCGCACAGCTTAAAGACAGAACATTTCCAAGGGAGATGGAGACAATTTGGGTAAGATCTGATTAAAGGACAACCTTTGAGGAAGGAAAGGGTGACGGGGGAGTCTAAGAGGGGGGTGAGAGAGCAAGGTGGTGTGTCAGATTGGGGCAGAGCAAGAGAACGCAAAAATGATGGGGATTTGCTGCACACCAAAAAAAAACAATAAGTAGTGATACTTTTACCGGTGCCCCTTAGTCTCAGGGAAGACCGGCATTTCGTCCAATGGATACAATATGATTGATGGGAAAGGGCACACGGATTTGAATAAAAAAAGATAATTTATTGTGTCACAGACTACAATGTTTCGGCTGCTGGCCTTTCTTTGCTGGATTTAGTGGGTTTAGCCACTTTAACTGAGAAAGACCAGCAGGCCGAAATGTTGTTGTCTATGGCAGTGCAAGATGAAACAGGTTGGGGGGGTGGTTTCTCGCAAAGTCGCCGACCCATGGGTGAGTGTCTCCGGTGGAAACTAGTCCTGGACCCCGGGAAAGCTGTCTGTGGCCCATACAAGCTGAGTAACATGTAGAAAGGACATATGTATGTTCAGAATGAGTTAGCATGGTATTTTGAGAGGCACCATAGCAGGTCAGTGCAAGTCAGTGCAGAGCACTGCAAGGTCAGTCAATATGAGGAAGGGTCCGATGGAGGAGTTGGAGGGTCCCAGAATATCTCTTAAAGCAGGGGTGCGCAAATCAAGGGGCACGACATTTTCTTGGGAGGAGGGGCTCGGCGCTTACAGAGGCCCCTCGCTCTTCCCCACAGCATTTAAATTAAATGCCGGAGATCGCGCGCAAGGCCTCTGTAAGTTCCCTTTCCTTGTCTCCGGCGGCTTCTGGCGACAGCAACGTGGCGTCACATGATGTGGCATTGCCATAGCAACGTGATATCACATGACGTCGTTACATCAGAACGTCGGAGACAAGGTGGGGAAGGTGGAGGGGGGAGCAGGGGGAAAAGGTTGTGCAACCCTGTCTTAAAGCATTGCCTTGTATACAGATCAGAGGCCAAGAATGGATATGGATATCCGATGTGAAGCCGGAAATAAGACAGAAAAGACCGTTTCGGGGGAAGAAGGTGAGTGATGAAATAGCCGTCACTGTGTAACTCTTCCAATTACCTGCAACTTCATGCAGAGAAATAGCAACGCTTGTTTTTAACGTGCTAAGCGCCTAATGGGGAATTCAACTGCTGAGAGGTTAAGGGAGTTACTAACCCAAACTCAGCGACGTTTCTGTGTCTCTGTGATAACTCCCCCAGGACATGCCTGAAAACCAGAGGTAACTCAATGTATTTTTGATAAATAGAAACATGACCTTCTGGGGTGGGGTATATAATGGGTACTGGGCCTGGTGAGGTGGGTATAACGGGTACTGGGCCTGGTGAGGTGGGTATAACGATTACTGGGCCTGGGGAGGGGCGTATAACAGGGTACTGGGCCTTGGGAGGGTTGTATAACTGGGTACTGGGCCTGGGGAGGTGGGTATAACGGGTATTTGCCCTGTGGAGGGCGGTATAACGTGGTATTGGGGATGGGGTATAAGTGGCACAGGAGCTCTTGCGATACAGAGTATCACTGTCCCTGGTTACAAACACTTCATGTCTCCTGCAGATCAGGACACGCACGAAGGTGGTGCCCTTTGTGCCACCAGACGACGAGGCGGGCTACGAGGCAGACGACGAGGCATACGACAAAGCGGGCATCAAGTGGAACAATGAGGTGGGCTACAAGGCGGCCGATGACGCAGACGTGGTGTACGATGACCAAGGAGCATACGACAGGTGTGGCCGGATCTGCTGCTTCACCTTTTTTAGGCGGAGGTGAAGACCCCATTTAATGGGGTCAGGAAGGAATTTTTTCCCCCATTGCACAGCAGGGGTTATGTTTCGCCTTCCTCTGGATCACAGCAACAAACTGCCCTTTGTGCATGAATTATCAGTGAAGTCTTTATACACCCTGCATTGGTCTTCACCCCTTCGCTGCCGGAGGGGCCTGCAGTGCATTGCTCTGCGTGTTACTATATCGCTCTGCAATGTGCTGCAGGCCCCTCCCAGCAAAGAGATTAATTATTTAAATAAAATACTCTCTTTAATCAAACCTATGTGTAGTGTCTTTTCTATCCGTTGTATCTATTGCTAACAGCTCAGTGATTCTTACCCAGGACGCTGCACTAGTGTCACGCTGCCAAGCCCGGGTGTGAGGGAGATTTATAGGGTCACATATACACTTCTGCCAAAACACAAGTGCAAGATCTGTCATATCTTTTATTACACAAAACGGTATCTAAAAAGGTAAAAAGAACATACATGGGATTCTGCTACAAATATCTCTTTAATTACAAACCAATTTGCAAATCATTCAGATTAGAGTCGAGCGAAAAGAAAGGGTTAAGTATCTCATGTACAGTATATGCAGTGTAGGCTGTTCTGCAGCATTACATGCAGGGGGCAAAGGTTAGGAGATATAAGTAATGCTGATCTCAGAGCTGACCGGCTGACCTGCTCTACTGGCTGACCGGCTGACCTGCTCTACCGGCTGACCTGCTCTACTGGCTGACCGGCTGACCTGCTCTACTGGCTGACCGGCTGACCTGCTCTACGGGCTGACCTGCTCTACTGGCTGACCAGCTGACCTGCTCTACTGGCTGACCGGCTGACCGGCTGACCTGCTCTACTGGCTGACCGACTAACCTGCTCTACCGGCTGCCTGGCTTCCCTTCTTTCAGCTAAATGACCTGAATTGTGGCCCCTGTATCTCCCAATTAAAGCTGCAGTTCAGGCAATATCCTGCATGTGTGTTTTTTTTTAATAAATCAGTTCTGTATTAAGAAAAAATACTTTTAGCATTTTCTGTTTTTAAAAAACAACAACTTTGAAAGACCAATTTTCTTGTATTCTATTTTAACAGCCATTTGCTAAGGCACTGCCCCTTCATGTCCTGTCACAAGCCCTGGCACACCCCTTTGTCAGCCCTGCCCTCCCTCTAGCACATATCAGTGCAGGAGTGCTCATGAATATTCATGAGCTTCCACTGAGTGACAGAAGCAGAAGAAAAACAGATCCCTTCACTAATTATGTCACCAAATTTCGCCTATCAATACATGGAGAACGAATTGACCTGCAGCTATACAGTTCTTTAGGTAATTAGAGATTGCCCACATGAAACTATTAAAGTAAAAAAATAAATAAAATGAAAAAAAAATGACCTGAATTGTGGCCCCTGTATCTCCCAATTAAACGTTTTATTGGCATATTCTTGTTTGACTCGTTCTATACAGACATTTTCTATATATTCATTGTGGGATTTGATAACATCTCTAAGATCTCTCAGAATATCACATTCTGTACGTTTGTGCTGAAGTTTTTTCCATTCTCAATTTACTTAATATTAGTTTTTGGCTTCAATTATTTATATCGAGTCCAAAATACCTTTATACAGAATGCTGTTCCCCTTAGCCCACAAAATGCTGCTTCATTAAAGCCCATGGGTGGCACTTGATGCATTCTCAAACTTTTAGGCAACATCCCTAATTTCCAAAAGTGGGATAAAATCTGTGCATATTTAAATGGTTAATTTTTCCATTTTTCCATTGTGACAAAATATAAATTTTCTCACTCAGACTCCTAAATCCCTCCCCAAATATATCCGTTTCACATAAAAGTGTGTGCGCTTCTCCTTCCGCCTAACTGGCACGTCATCCTTACGGGCGCCACTCCGTGTAACTCCACGCTGCCCTCCAGTGGCAAAAGAAATAAGATACATTTACTATACTCGTCTGGCAGCTGCTCCCGTATAAGGTGGGTAGCTCTGTATTAGGGGTCTTGGTAGACTATATTTTATACTTATGTCGGATAGATGAGGAATTAATATTCCTAACGGGTTATTGTGAGAGGCCTTAGATCTTATCCTATATGCACGCAGCCCTCGCCTCTCTGACCTTGAACACGTACTTCAATCTGATTTTTGAGACTTGAAACTGGATTTCCCAAAACAAACTGATTTTAAACACTGACAAGACTGTAACGATGGTATTTGGGACCAGAGCTAAATTGCTAAAGCTACCAATGACAGAGCTTCAGATAAAAACCAGCTCTAAAACCATCCTAGCCCCTGTTACTTGTTTGAAATATCTGGGCATTCAACTCCCATTTAATATTTGGGTTGCACATTGATACCCTGACATCCAAATCCTATGCCAAACTAGGTGTACTTTAAAGGAACAAATCCTCCCTAAGGCCCTCATGCAGTAAGCAGCGATAAGCCACTTATCACCAGCTTATCGCCAAAAAAGCCACACTGATATACACACACACACACACACACACACACAGATACAGACACACTGATACACACACACATACCCACCCACCCACTAATACACACACACACACACACACACACACACACACACACACACACACACACACACACACACACACACACACTGATTCACACACACACACACACACACACACACACACACACACACACACACACACACACACACACACACACACACACACACACACACACACACACACACACACACACACAGACCCACTGATACACACACACACACACACACACACACACACACACACACACACACCACACACACACACTGAAACACACACACACACACACACACACTGAAACACACACACACACTGAAACACACACACACACACACTGATACACACAGATACACACACACACACAGATACACACACACACACACACACAGATACACAAACACACAGAGATACACACACACACACACACACACACACACACACAGATACACATACACACACACACAGATACACATACACACACACACACACACACACACACACACACACACACACACTGATACACACACACACACACTGATACACACACACACACCCACTGATACACACCCACTGGTACACACACACACACACCCACTGATACACACACACACACACACCCACTAATACACACACACACATTCTGGTCCCGCCCCCGGCATTCTAAGTCCCGCCCCCGGCATTCTCCTTCATTCAGTCTCCCCGGCAGCATTCACACACACACATAGAAAATACTTACCGGCTGCCGCATTCTCCTCACCGCCGCTGCCCCGCAATACCGGGACCAGGGACAAAAACCGGGACATAACCGGGACTGAGCTAAAATCGGGACAGGGCAGAAAAAAACGGGACTGTCCCGGCAAAACCGGGACGAATGGTCACCCTACTTACAGACTATTCACTTGAGTGGACCATAAAGTGTCTTATAGAGGGAACTCTAAGGTGTCTTAAGATGCATTAAGATATATTATGTATGTAAATATTTATTTATATAGCGCTTTATAAGAGAGGCAATACAGTACAGAGAATTATAGTACAATAAGTGCAACAAACAAAATCAGACAATAGGAAAGGAAATCCCTGGCCTGCAGAGCTTACAGTCTTAATGCTAGATCCATGGAACTCTGTTGTGTTTACGCTAATAACAGGACATTCCTGAAATTGGTACCTGACCCTGTGTGGTAGGCAGAGACACAGGGGCAGTGCCTGCCAATATCATAAAGAGCAGTGCACTTCCTATTTAGTAGAAGTGTGTGTCAGAGTTAAGAGTTCAGTCCAGAGTTAGAGTCTGCTGAGTCTGTCACCTGGCTGGCCCAGGGTGACAGAGAGAGCCTATATCAATTGGCCGTTGGAGAAGGGGAGCCATCAGCCTCTGAGTAGAGCTGATGCAACCTTAGTTAGGGAGGTGGACCAATTCCTCTCACCCTGTTTAGGGGGCGAGGGAAGAGCTAGCCCCACCCTGGGTGCCCTTGACCTGGGGTGGTGGCAGGGACACAGAGACCATCCTGAGGGAGAGCAGTCCTGTGTGGAGGAAGACACCCTGTACCTGATTGACAGTCTTGTTGCTGCTATTCTGCTGCTGTGAATAAAGAGCTGCGGCTGCTTTTAAAGATATACAGTGTGAGACTGGAATCTCTCATCCCCGAGGGGGGGGGGGGGGACTCTCTGGAAGGATTCCACCCGTATTCCTGGGGCTCAGAAATGGAGGCGCTGCACCATTACATACATACAGCTAAACCCCGTTATAACGCGGTCCTCGGGGTCCACCCCGAGACCACCGCGTTAGTAACGGGGTCGCGCTAATTTAAAAAAAAAAAATGGCTGCCGCATCAGCGCATATTCATCCCGCGGGACAGGAGATGGGAGCGGGGATGACCCTCTGGTCCCCGCTTCCCCCTGTCACCGCGGGACAGGAGATGGGAGCGGGGATGTCCCTACGGTCCCCGCTTCCCCCTGTCACCGCGTGACAGGCCGCGGGATGGGAGGGGGGATGCCCCTCCGGTCCCCGCTTCAGGAGGAGCAGAGGGAACTGGCAGGGAACATCCACACCTCACGAGCCGCACGGCGCAGCACAGGGCCCTCGCGCAGCAGTACAGGGCCCGCCGTAGCGCAGGGTCGTCCTGCCACTCAGCCGCAGCGCAGGGCCCCGCCACCCCCCCACAGCATAATGACATCCCACCCCCCGCCCCGGGCCGTAACACCAGCCTAGAGGGGAGGGGGACACACCGGACGCTCGGACACCCTTTCCCCTGGCTGTGAGGGGGTTAATGTTGAAGAGGCACCACAGAGGTTGGGTTACCTTGCTGTGTGTGTGTGTGAGCAGTGTGCAGTGTGTGTCAGTGTGAGCAATGAGCAGTGTGTCAGTGTGTGCAGTGTCAGCAATGAGCAGCGTCTGTGCAGTGTGTGTCAGTGTGAGCAGTGTGTGCAGTGTGCAGTGTGCAGTGTGCAGTGTGTGACAGTGTGAGCAGTGTGTGTGCAGTGTCAGTGTGAGCAGTGTGTGTGCAGTGTGTGTCAGTGTGAGCAGTGTGCAGTGTGTGTCAGTGTGAGCAATGAGCAGTGTGTGTGCAGTGTGCAGTGTGTGTGCAGTGTGTGTGCAGTGTGCGTGCAGTGTGCGTGCAGTGTGCGTGCAGTGTGAGCAATGAGCAGTGTGTGTGCAGTGAGTGTGTGCATTTTTTTTAAAAAACGGGAGCCACGGGAAAACCGCGTTATAACCGAATCGCGGTATAGCGAGGCGCGTTATAACGGGGTTTAGCTGTAGTTACATAGTTACATAATAGATGAGGTTGAAAAAAGACGTACGTCCATCAAGTTCAACCTATGCTAAATTCAGACAACAGATACTTTATTCTATATCTATACTTACTTATTGATCCAGAGGAAGGCAAACAAAAAACCCCATTAAGGGGAAAAATTAATTCCTTCCTGACTCCAAGAATTGGCAATCGGATTAATCCCTGGATCAACATCCTTCCCATATATACTTATTTGGTATATCCCTGTATACCTGTCCCATCTAAAAAGATGTCCAACCTTTTTTTGAACAAATCTATTGTATCTGCCATCACAGTCTCCATGGGTAATGAGTTCCACATTTTAACTGCCCTTACTGTAAAGAACCCTTTCCTTTGTTGCTGGTGAAATTTCCTTTCCTCCAACCTTAAGGGATGGCCCCGAGTCCTTTGTACTGCCCGTGGGATGAATAGTTCTTTTGAAAGCTCCTTGTATTGTCCCTGAATATATTTGTATATAGTTATCATATCCCCTCTTAGACGCCTCTTTTCTAATGTAAATAAATCCAATATAGCTAGCCTCTCCTCATAAGTTAGAATGTCCATCCCCTTTATTCATTTGGTGGCTCTTCTCTGCACTCTCTCTAGTTCCATAATGTCTTTTCTTAGGATTGGTGCCCAAAATTGTACTCCATATTCAAGGTGTGGTCTTACTAATGCTTTGTAAAGGGGCATAATTATGTCTACTTCCCTTCCATCCATTGCCCGTTTGATGCAAGATAAGATCTTGTTTGCCTTTGCAGCTACTGCATGACATTGGGCACTATTGCTAAGCCTGCTGTCTACAAGCACCCCTAAATCCTTCTCCATCAAGGATTCCCCCAATATATCTCCATTTAATTTGTGTCGCCTTTTTATTCTTGCATCCCAAATGCATAACCTTATATTTATCTGTATTAAACCTCATTTGCCATTTACCTGCCCACGTTTCCAGTCTCTCCAAGTCCTTCTGAAGAGAAATTTCATCCTGCTCTGATGAGACGGAGGCATTCACCCCAGAAACCTGATCCTGTCATCCCCCATACCATCGCGGGAGACTCAGGCCCCCCTGTTGCCAGCAGGTATGCACCACACTCAGACACGTAGCCAGACCCTAGTACAGAGGAGGGGGGCCCGATCTGCGATTGGCCCAGGGAAGGGGGGCTACATTGGGAATCAATGTTATTTTTCTTCATATTAATGGGTATCCTCAAAGCTAATGATATGCCAAAATGACGTCCATTAGCAAAACTACAATTGTTTCTTCACTTTTTCTGCTTGATCAATAGGGTGACCAGATTTCGAAAATGAAAAACCGGGACACCTTAAAAAATAATTTATTAAACAAATTACATCACGTGACACCCCCCGTTGCCATGACAACAAGACACTCTGATGTCCCTGCAGTGTTAGTGTGTATAGAGGTGGGGGCTTTGCTTGGGCCCTTCAACTCTTACAGCCAGGGCATTATTGGCCAGGAATGCCCAGTTCGGAGGGGATTACTACTTCAAAATGTATTTGATTCGTAACAACATCAAAAATCTCTAATACCAATAACTAACAACCACAGACAATGATAATCTAAACCATCAAACAAAATGTCTACGGCCCTTGTTGAAGCATGTTTGCGGTACTTACCAGATAAATCAGTGCCTGCAATCCACGACTGTATCCGCCTCTCCGAGCGTCTGAAAGCAATCCAGCGTTCCTGGTGTGTGGCTGAAGAGGTGAGGGACTCCCTCCTCTCAAACGGAAAAGAAGAGCAAAAAATAGAGTTGGAACATACCTATCATACAGGGATGAGAGAGAGAGACAGAGAATGAGAGACAGAGAATGAGAGAGAGACAGAGAATGAGAGACAGAGAATGAGAGAATGAGAGAGAGACAGAGAATGAGAGAGAGACACAGAGAGAGAGAGACAGAGAATGAGAGAGAGACAGAGAGAGGGACATAGGGAGAGAGAGACACAGAGAGAGAGAGACAGACACAGAGAGAGAGAGAAAGAGAGACAAAAGTAATGTACTGTATAACCATTATACAGTACCGTACCCCCTAGTATTCGTGTAATCATTGTCCCACACCCCCTTTTACTCACGCTTTGGCAATACTGAAATGTTCTTTTGACAGAGACACACAGAGACACAGAGAGAAACAGAGACACACAGAGAGAGACAGAGACACAGAGAGAGAGACAGAGACACAGAGAGAGACAGAGACACACAGAGAGAGACAGAGACACACAGAGAGAGACAGAGACACAGAGAGAGAGAGAGAGAGAGAGACACGGGCCTATTTAGTAAGCGTCGATAAGGCTGCGTCTATAGTATTTCAGACGGAGGGAAGGCACACACGCTGCAATACTCTTGCTGAAGCCTGAGCTTTTTTATGGCTTTGCAGGGTATGCAGCGGGTGCGATTGGGGGCGTGGCAATAAATATTTGGAGGCGTGGCAATAACGTTCCGGCGCGGACGTCACTTCCCTACCTCACATCCCGATCCACCGGCATTTTTTCACATGCAGCATCTGAAGCACTGTGCAGACAAGAAGAAAAATGCACACAATGCGCACCAGAGATTAAAATATAGTAAATTATTTATTAATAAAACAAGAAATAACCGAGGAGGATCCAACCCCACCTCAGTACTTTCTTCTCGTTGCTATTGCCACACTATACGTCCTGACGCCGGAAGGGAAGTTGGTACGCGACCAAGACGAGACACCGGATTTACAGTGGAACCACAACATACCACAGATTGCTGGAGGACCACACTGCGAGGGGCGCAGCCTATCGAGTTTCCCGGTCATCGTCCAAAGTCTGGAGCTGCGGAGTGACCACCGGATTACCACGGAGCCCGAGCCTGTCTCACACAATGCTTTTACCAAACGGGCGTTTGTGAGTTTGCTATTTTTATCTTGTCCAGGAAATGAAATTGTTAAACCGAATTTACACATGGAGCGGGCGCTTTCTCTTCTTTTTTTTTGTTTAGATATCTATCGAGGAGGTGGTTGTTTCCCTGAAGAGAGCTGCCAGGGCTCCAGAGGACGCCCGAATTGGATCCTTTTATGATTGAGTTATAACATAGCTATTAGAGCTAGGTTTCTGGACTTTTATTGTGTTTAGGCATAGTGTTTATTATTATTTTATTACAGCTACTTTTTAGTAATTGCACTGTTATTAATTCTGACCACTAATTCTCACTGCCATTATAATCTCTCTCTAGCCACAACCAAATTGCTATATCAGCTATATTATTTATTGGTTATACCAGGGGAGCACAAACTTTTGCAGCTCGCCCCCCTGCCGGCGCTCGCGCCCCCCCCCCCCCCTTATCACATTTCTTATCACATCCCAGTATATGGATACTTTCTATTATCACAAGCTGCTAACATGTGACAGGGCTCAGAGTCTGAGCCCAGAATGTGACATACAGAACATTCTCATTCTAAATTTCAAAAAATATTGTGTTGATTTCTGACCTGACTGCCGTGGTTACAGCTCAACCACTCTGTTCTACTGTATGTCACCACTTTCTGCCACAACCAGCTGACGGTGGATCTGCAAGGAGTTCAACGCTCATTGGCATCACATCTGTGACTTGGTTGACGTATCATTTCTCCAGCTTTTTATTGTATTTAAATAGATTATATTTATTTAGTTGAATAGATATTTATTTAGTTTAATAGATATTTATTTAGTTTAATAGATTATATTTCTAAGTTTAATAAGTTATATTTCTTAGTTTAATAAGTTATATTTCTTAGTTTAATAAGTTATATTTCTTAGTTTAATAAGTTATATTTCTTAGTTTAATAAGTTATATTTCTTAGTTTAATAAAATATATTTCTTAGTTTAATAAGTTATATTTCTTAGTTTAATAAGTTATATTTCTTAGTTTAATAAATTATATTTCTTAGTTTAATAAGTTATATTTCTTAGTTAATAGATTATATTTGTTAGCACAGTAGATTATATTTACTAGTATTTAAGTCTCCCCCTCAGTGCCCCATTAGGACCCATATTTCACATCTTTTCGGAGTCGCTTATTTTTTAGACCCTCGGAGCCGAAACCTAAAGGGGTCAGCTAAGAAAGTTCGGATCAAGAGGAGCCGCACAGCTTAAAGACAGAACATTTCCAAGGGAGATGGAGACAATTTGGGTAAGATCTGATTAAAGGACATCCTTTGAGGAAGGAAAGGGTGACGGGGGAGTCTAAGAGGGGGGTGAGAGAGCAAGGTGGTGTGTCAGATTGGCGCAGAGCAAGAGAACGCAAAAATGATGGGGATTTGCTGCACACCAAAAAAAAAACAATAAGAAGTGATACTTTTACCGGTGCCACTTTACCTGAGAAAGACCAGCAGGCCGAAATGTTGTTGTCTATGGCAGTGCAAGAGAAAACAGGTTGGGGGGGGGTGGGTTCTCGCAAAGTCCTCGACCCATGGGTGAGTGTCTCCGGTGGAAACTAGTCCTGGACCCCGGGAAAGCTGTCTGTGGCCCATACAAGCTGAGTAACATGTAGAAAGGACACATGTATGTTCAGAATGAGTTAGCATGGTATTTTGAGAGGCACCATAGCAGGTCAGTGCAAGTCAGTGCAGAGCACTGCAAGGTCAGTCAATATGAGGAAGGGTCAGATGGAGGAGTTGGAGGGTCCCAGAATATCTCTTAAAGCAGGGGTGCGCAAATCGAGGGGCACGACATTTTCTTGGGAGGAGGGGCTCGGCGCTTACAGAGGCCCCTCGCTCTTCCCCACAGCATTTAAATTAAATGCCGGAGATCGCGCGCAAGGCCTCTGTAAGTTCCCTTTCCTTGTCTCCGGTGGCTTCTGGCGACAGCAACATGGCGTCACATGATGTGGCATTGCCATAGCAACGTGATATCACATGACGTCGTTACATCAGAACGTCGGAGACAAGGTGGGGAAGGTGGAGGGGGGAGCAGGGGAAAAGGTTGTGCAACCCTGTCTTAAAGCATTGTCTTGCATACAGATCAGAGGCCAAGAATGGATATGGATATCCGATGTGAAGCCGGAAATAAGACAGAAAAGACCGTTTCGGGGGAAGAAGGTGAGTGATGAAATAGCAGTCACTGTGTAACTCTTCCAATTACCTGCAACTTCATGCAGAGAAATAGCAACGCTTGTTTTTAACGTGCTAAGCGCCTAATGGGGAATTCAACTGCTGAGAGGTTAAGGGAGTTACTAACCCAAACTCAGCGACGTTTCTGTGTCTCTGTGATAACTCCCCCAGGACATGCCTGAAAACCAGAGGTAACTCAATGTATTTTTGATAAATAGAAACATGACCTTCTGGGGAGGGGTATATAATGGGTACTGGGCCTGGTGAGGTGGGTATAACGAGTACTGGGCCTGGGGAGGGGCGTATAACAGGGTACTGGGCCTTGGGAGGGTTGTATAACTGGGTACTGGGCCTGGGGAGGTGGGTATAACGGGTATTTGCCCTGTGGAGGGCGGTATAACGTGGTATTGGGGATGGGGTATAAGTGGCACAGGAGCTCTTGCGATACAGAGTATCACTGTCCCTGGTTACAAACACTTCATGTCTCCTGCAGATCAGGACACGCACGAAGGTGGTGCCCTTTGTGCCACCAGACGACGAGGCGGGCTACGAGGCGGACGACGAGGCATATGACAAAGCGGGCGTCAAGTGGAACAATGAGGTGGGCTACAAGGCGGCCGATGACGCAGACGTGGTGTACGATGACCAAGGAGCATACGACAGGTGTGGCCGGATCTGCTGCTTCACCTTTTTTAGGCGGAGGAGAAGACCCCGGGAGCAGGTAGGAGAATACGAGAGGTGCGGACAGATCTGCTGCTTCACCTTTTTTAGGCGGAGAAGAAGCCAGGAGCAGGTAGCAGAGGAGCCAGGGCGTAGATACAGGGGTATTCTAGGGGCCCTGAGAAGTTGGTTTGACCGCAGGAGAGGCAGATAAGATCAGGAAGGCTGCGGGAGGGGCAGGCACTAGAGGGAGATAGGGATATTGGGCGTGAGAGGGTGAGAGAGAACAAGGAGCAGGGCCGGAGCACGGGTTTCATGCGCCCGAGGCGAAACTTAAAATTTGTGCCCCAGTTGTATAAAAAATAATAAGATAAATAAAATAATAAAATAAACAGTGGCGTAGATATCGGGGCTGCAGGGGGGTGCGACCGCACCCCAGCGCGACGCAAAATAAAAATAAAAGGGCGCCAAAATACTGGATAAAAAAAAGAATAATAATTTAAAAAAAAAGATAAATAAATAAAATAATAAGAGGAAAAAATAATAATGATTATTAATGCGCCCCTGGGACCTCTGCGCGCTAGGCGACCGCCTAATGGCCGGCCGGCCCTGCGAGGTATGCGGGAGAAAAAGGGGTGAATGGGATAGATATGCAGGGGGATGGGGGAGCAGGTGAGTTATACACAGGGGCACAAGGGCCCCATCACCTGCATCTTTATATACTGAGTGTGCCCCTGTGTATAAAAACGCTGATCTGTGCTGCTCCATTTGATCTCACTGCGCAGTGATCCAGGGACCATCCGATCGCCATTTAATGGGGTCAGGAAGGAATTTTTTTCCCCCATTGCACAGCAGGGGTTATGTTTTGCCTTCCTCTGGATCACAGCAACAAACTGCCCTTTGTGCATGAATTATCAGTGAGATCTTTATACACCCTGCATTGGTCTTCACCCCTTTGCTGCCGGAGGGGCCTGCAATACATTGCTCTGCGTGTTACTATATTGCTCTGCAATGTGCTGCAGGCCCCTCCCAGCAAAGAGATTCATTATTTCAATAAAATACTCTCTTTAATCAAACCTATGTGTAGTGTCTTTTCTATCCGTTGTATCTATTGCTAACAGCTCAGTGATTCTTCCCCAGGACGCTGCACTAGTGTCACGCTGCCAAGCCCGGGTGTGAGGGAGATTTATAGGGTCACATATACACTTCTGCCAAAACACTAGTGCAAACAGGAAGCCCCTCTGATCTGTCATATCTTTTATTACACAAAATGGTATCTAAAAAGGTAAAAAGAACATACATGGGATTCTGCTACAAATATCTCTCTAATTACAAACCAATTAGCAAATCATTCAGATTAGTCGAGCGAAAAGAAAGGGTTAATTATCTCATGTACAGTATATGCAGTGTAGGCTGTTCTGCAGCATTACATGCAGGGGACAACGTTTAGGGGATATAAGTAATGCTGATCTCAGAGCTGACCGGCTGACCTGCTCTACCGGCTGACCGGCTGACCTGCTCTTCTGGCTGACCTGCTGACCTGCTCTACTGGCTGACCGGCTGACCTGCTCTACCGGCTGACCGGCTTCTCTTCTTTCAGCTAAATGACCTGAATTGTGGCCCCTGTATCTCCCAATTAAATGTTTTATTGGCATATTCTTGTTTGACTCGTTCTATACAGACATTTTCTATATATTCATTGTGGGATTTGATAACATCTGTAAGATCTCTCAGAATATCACATTCTGTACGTTTGTGTTGAAGATTTTTCCATTCTCAATTTACTTAATATTAGTTTTTGGCATCAATTATTTATATCGAGTCCAAAATACCTTTATACAGAATGCTGTTCCCTTTAGCCCACAAATGCTGCTTCATTAAAGCCCATGGGTGGCACTTTATGCATTCTCAAACTTTTAGGCAACATCCCTAATTTCCAAAAGTGGGATTAAATCTGTGCATATTTAAATGGTTAATTTTCTTACTCAGACTCCTAAATCCCTCCCCAAATATATCCGTTTCACATAAAAGTGTGTGCGCTTCTCCTTCCGCCTAACTGGCACGTCGTCCTTACGGGCGCCACTCCATGTAACTCCACGCTGCCCTCCAGTGGCAAAAGAAATAAGATACATTTACTATACTAGTCTGGCAGCTGCTCCCGTATAAGGTGGGTAACTCTGTATTGGGGGTCTTGGTAGACTATATTTTATACTTATGTCGGATAGATGAGGAATTAATATTCCTAACGGGTTATTGTGAGAGGCCTTAGATCTTATCCTATATGCACGCAGCCCTCGCCTCTCTGACCTTGAACACATACTTCAATCTGATTTTTGAGACTTGAAACTGGATTTCCCAAAACAAACTGATTTTAAACACTGACAAGACTGTAACAATGGTATTTGGGACCAGAGCTAAATTGCTAAAGCTACCAATGACAGAGCTTCAGATAAAAACCAGCCCTAAAACCATCCTAGCCCCTGTTACTTGTTTGAAATATCTGGGCATTCAACTCCCATTTAACAATTGGGTTGCACATTGATACCCTGACATCCAAATCCTATGCCAAACTAGGTGTACTTTAAAGGAACAAATCCTCCCTAAGGGCCTCATGCAGTAAGCAGCGATAAGCCACTTATCACCAGCTTATCGCCAAAAAAGCCACACTGATAAACACACACACAGATACAGACACACTGATACACACACACACACCCACCCACCCACTAATACACACACACACACACACACACACACACACTGATACACACACACACACACACACACTGATACACACACACACACACACTGATACACACACACACACACACACACTGAAACACACACACACACACTGAAACACACACACACACTGAAACACACACACACACACACTGATACACACACACACACACACACACACACACACACACACTGATACACACACACTGACACACACACACACACACACACACTGACACACACACACACACACACACACACTGACACACACACACACACACACACACACACACACAGATACACACAAATACACACACACACAGATACACAAACACAGATACACAAACACACAGAGATACACACACACACACACACTAATATACACACACACACACACACACTGATACACACTGATACACACACACACACACACACACACACACACACACTGATACACACACACACACACACAGATACACCCAGATACACACACACACAGATACACAAACACACAGAGATACACACACACACACACACACACACACACACACACACACACACACACTGAAACACACACACACACTGAAACACACACACACACTGAAACACACACACTGATACACACACACACTGATACACACACACTGAAACACACACACACTGAAACACACACACACACACACACACTGATACACACACACACACACACACACACACACACACACACACACACTGACACACACACACACACACAGATACACCCAGATACACACACACACAGATACACACACACACACACAGATACACAAACACACAGAGATACACACACACACACACACACACACACACATACACACACACACAGATACACATACACACACTGATACACATACACACACACACACACACACACTGATACACATACACACACACACACACACACACACACACACACACACACACACACACACACACACACACACACAGACACACTGATACACACACACACACACTGATACACACACACACACACACACACACACACACTGATACACACACACACACACACTAATACACACACACCCACACACACACTGATACACACACACACACACACACCGAAACACACACACACTGAAACACACACACACACACTGATACACACACACACACACACACACACACACACACACTGATACACACACACACACACACACACACACTGATACACACACACACTGATACACACACACTGATACACACACAATGATACACACACAGAGATACACCCCGCCTCCCCCTGCACCGCCTGCGACCGCGCAGCAACCACTGCCCGCCCCCGAGCCCATCTCCCACACCAACGGGATGGGGGAAAGTGAGCGCTGGGGGGCAAAGCTGTGAGCGACGGGGGACAAAGCTGTGAGCGCCGGGGGGGCAAAAGTGGGAGCGCCGGGGGGGCAAAAGTGGGAGCGCCAGGGGGACAAAGCTGTGAGCGCCGGAGGGGCAAAGGTGGGAGCGCCAGGGGGCAAAGCTGGGAGCGCCGGGGGGGGGGCAAAGGTGGGAGCGCCGGGGGGCAAAGGTGGGAGTGCCGATGGGGCAAAGGTGGGAGCGCCGGGGGGCAAAGGTGGGAGTGCCGGGGGGCAAAGGTGGGAGTGCCGATGGGGCAATGGTGGGAGCGCCGGGGGGCAATGGTGGGAGCGCCAGGGGGGCAAAGGTACAAAGTGGTACAAAGGTAGGCGCACCCCCGCTACCACCTCCTATTACCCCCCCTGGCTGGGACCCGGGACAGAAAGGGGACACTCACCGCGAACAGAGGAGCCGGGAGCGGGAAGACACGTGTGCTCTGCACAAAGCGGAAGTCCCGCCCCCGGCTTCCTCTGACCTGCCTGCAACCAATCCCCTGCGGGCCGGCCGGCATTCTAAGTCCCGCCCCCGGCATTCTCCTTCATTCAGTCTCCCCAGCAGCATTCACACACACACATAGAAAATACTTACCGGCCGCCGCATTCTCCTCACCGCCGCTGCCCCGCAATACCGGGACCAGGGACAAAAACCGGGACATAACCGGGACGGAGCTAAAATCGGGACAGGGCAGAAAAAAACGGGACTGTCCCGGCAAAAGCGGGACGAATGGTCACCCTACTTACAGACTATTCACTTGAGTGGACCATAGAGTGTCTTATAGAGGGAACTCTAAGGTGTCTTAAGATGCATTAAGATATATTATGTATGTAAATATTTATTTATATAGCGCTTTATAAGAGAGGCAATACAGTACAGAGAATTGTAGTACAATAAGTGCAACAAACAAAATCAGACAATAGGAAAGGAAATCCCTGGCCTGCAGAGCTTACAGTCTTAATGCTAGATCCATGGAACTCTGTTGTGTTTACGCTAATAACGGTACATTCCTGAAATTGGTACCTGACCCTGTGTGGTAGGCAGAGACACAGGGGCAGTGCCTGCCAATATCATAAAGAGCAGTGCACTTCCTATTTAGTAGAAGTGTGTGTCAGAGTTAAGAGTTCAGTCCAGAGTTAGAGTCTGCTGAGTCTGTCACCTGGCTGGCCCAGGGTGACAGAGAGAGCCTATATCAATTGGCCGTTGGAGAAGGGGAGCCATCAGCCTCTGAGTAGAGCTGATGCAACCTTAGTTAGGGAGGTGGACCAATTCCTCTCACCCTGTTTAGGGGGCGAGGGAAGAGCTAGCCCCACCCTGGGTGCCCTTGACCTGGGGTGGTGGCAGGGACACAGAGACCATCCTGAGGGAGAGCAGTCCTGTGTGGAGGAAGACACCCTGTACCTGATTGATAGTCTTGTTGCTGCTATTCTGCTGCTGTGATTAAGGGCTGCGGCTGCTTTTAAAGATATACAGTGTGAGACTGGAATCTCTCATCCCCAAGGGGGGGGGGGGGACTCTCTGGAAGGATTCCACCCGTATTCCTGGGGCTCAGAGATGGAGGCGCTGCACCATTACATACATAGTTACATAGTTACATAATAGATGAGGTTGAAAAAAGACGTACGTCCATCAAGTTCAACCTATGCTAAATTCATACAACAGATACTTAATTCTATATCTATACTTACTTATTGATCCAGAGGAAGGCAAACAAAAAACCCCTTTAAGGGGAAAAATTAATTCCTTCCTGACTCCAAGAGTTGGCAATCGGACTAATCCCTGGATCAACATCCTTCCCATATATACTTATTTGGTATATCCCTGTATACCTGTCCCATCTAAAAAGATGTCCAACCTTTTTTTGAACAAATCTATTGTATCTGCCATCACAGTCTCCATGGGTAATGAGTTCCACATTTTAACTGCCCTTACTGTAAAGAACCCTTTCCTTTGTTGCTGGTGAAATTTCCTTTCCTCCAACCTTAAGGGATGGCCCGAGTCCTTTGTACTGCCCGTGGGATGAATAGTTCTTTTGAAAGCTCCTTGTATTGTCCCTGAATATATTTGTATATAGTTATCATATCCCCTCTTAGACGCCTCTTTTCTAATGTAAATAAATCCAATATAGCTAGCCTCTCCTCATAAGTTAGAATGTCCATCCCCTTTATTAATTTGGTGGCTCTTCTCCGCACTCTCTCTAGTTCCATAATGTCTTTTCTTAGGTTTGGTGCCCAAAATTGTACTCCATATTCAAGGTGTGGTCTTACTAATGCTTTGTAAAGGGTCATAATTATGTCTACTTCCCTTCCATCCATTGCCCGTTTGATGCAAGATAAGATCTTGTTTGCCTTTGCAGCTACTGCATGACATTGGGCACTATTGCTAAGCCTGCTGTCTACAAGCACCCCTAAATCCTTCTCCATCAAGGATTCCCCCAATATATCTCCATTTAATTTGTAAGTCGCCTTTTTATTCTTGCATCCCAAATGCATAACCTTACATTTATCTGTATTAAACCTCATTTGCCATTTACCTGCCCACGTTTCCAGTCTCTCCAAGTCCTTCTGAAGCGAAATTTCATCCTTCTCTGATGAGACGGAGGCATTCACCCCAGAAACCTGATCCTGTCATCCCCCATACCATCGCGGGAGACTCAGGCCCCCCTGTTGCCAGCAGGTATGCACCACACTCAGACACGTAGCCAGACCCTAGTACAGAGGAGGGGGACCCGATCTGCGATTGGCCCAGGGAAGGGGGGCTACATTGGGAATCGATGTTATTTTTCTTCATATTAATGGATGTCCTCAAAGCTAATGATATGCCAAAATGACGTCCATTAGCAAAACTACAATTGTTTCTTCACTTTTTCTGCTTGATCAAAAGGGTGACCAGATTTCGAAAATGAAAAACCGGGACACCTTAAAAAATAATTTATTAAACAAATTACATTACGTGACACCCCCCGTTGCCATGACAACAAGACACTCTGATGCCCCTGCAGTGTTAGTGTGTATAGAGGTGGGGGCTTTGCTTGGGCCCTTCAACTCTTACAGCCAGGGCATTATTGGCCAGGAATGCCCAGTTCGGAGGGGATTACTACTTCAAAATGTATTTGATTCGTAACAACATCAAAAAACTCTAATACCAATAACTAACAACCACAGACAATGATAATCTAAACCATCAAATAAAATGTCTACGGCCCTTGTTCAAGCATGTTTGCGGTACTTACCAGATAAATCAGTGCCTGCAATCCACGACTGTATCCGCCTCTCCGAGAGTCTGAAAGCAATCCAGCGTTCCTGGTGTGTGGCTGAAGAGGTGAGGGACTCCCTCCTCTCAAACGGAAAAGAAGAGCAAAAAATAGAGTTGGAACATACCTATCATACAGGGATGAGAGAGAGAGACAGAGAATGAGAGAGAGACAGAGAATGAGAGAGAGACAGAGAATGAGACAGAGAATGAGAGAGAGAGAGACAGAGAATGAGAGAGAGACAGAGAGAGGGACATAGGGAGAGAGAGACACAGAGAGAGAGACAGACACAGAGAGAGAGAGAGACAAAAGTAATGTACTGTATAACCATTATACCGTACCCCCTAGTATTCGTGTAATCATTGTCCCACACCCCCTTTTACTCACGCTTTGGCAATACTGAAATGTTCTTTTGACAGAGACACACAGAGAGAAACAGAGACACACAGAGACAGAGACACAGAGAGAGAGACAGAGACACAGAGAGACACACAGAGAGAGACAGAGACACACAGAGAGAGACAGAGACACACAGAGAGAGACAGAGACACAGAGAGAGAGAGAGAGAGAGAGAGAGACACGGGCCTATTTAGTAAGCGTCGATAAGGCTGCGTCTATAGTATTTCAGACGGAGGGAAGGCACACGCTGCAATACACTTGCTGAAGCCTGAGCTTTTTTATGGCTTTGCAGGGTATGCAGCGGGTGCGATTGGGGGCGTGGCAATAAATATTTGGAGGCGTGGCAATAACGTTCCGGCGCGGACGTCACTTCCCTACCTCACATCCCGATCCACCGGCATTTTTTCAGATGCAGCATCTGAAGCACTGTGCAGACAAGAAGAAAAATGCACACAATGCGCACCAGAGATTAAAATATAGTAAATTATTTATTAATAAAACAAGAAATAACCGAGGAGGATCCAACCCCACCTCAGTACTTTCTTCTCGTTGCTATTGCCACACTATACGTCCTGACGCCGGAAGGGAAGTTGGTACGCGACCAAGACGAGACACCGGATTTACAGTGGAACCACAACATACCACAGATTGCTGGTAGACCACACTGCGAGGGGCGCAGCCTATCGAGTTTCCCGGTCATCGTCCAAAGTCTGGAGCTGCGGAGTGACCACCGGATTACCACGGAGCCCGAGCTTGTCTCACACAATGCTTTTACATCGCCGGAAGAAGAGATCAGTGTATCTCGAAAGCTCGCACAAATAAAAGCATTTCGTTAGCCACAGAACGGTATCATCTATTTATTTTTTGATTATTGAAGCTCGGCTAACACGGTACTGATACCTCTATATATATATATTGCGCGCGCACACACACATATAACGTTTTATCCAACTTTTTCATTTATCATTTGTAGAGAAAATGAACAATGTCGCCAGAAGTGCTATTTTTCAAAATGTAACATCTCTACTAATTAGTGTAAAATGATACTTCATATAAAGCAGGTTATGGGACCCATTATAAAATGACCTTCATGTTTCTTATCACATCCCAGTATATGGATACTTTCTATTATCACAGGCTGCTAACATGTGACAGGGCTCAGAGTCTGAGCCCAGAATGTGACATACAGAACATTCTCATTCTAAATTTCAAAAAATATTGTGTTGATTTCTGACCTGACTGCCGTGGTTACAGCTCAACCACTCTGTTCTACTGTATGTCACCACTTTCTGCCACAACCAGCTGACGGTGGATCTGCAAGGAGTTCAACGCTCATTGGCATCACATCTGTGACTTGGTTGACGTATCATTTCTCCAGCTTTTTATAGTATTGTTTTTAAATAGATTATATTTATTTAGTTGAATAGATATTTATTTAGTTTAATAGATATTTATTTAGTTTAATAGATTATATTTCTAAGTTTAATAAGTTATATTTCTTAGTTTAATAAGTTATATTTCTTAGTTTAATAAATTATATTTCTTAGTTTAATAAGTTATATTTCTTAGTTTAATAAGTTATATTTCTTAGTTTAATAAAATATATTTCTTAGTTTAATAAGTTATATTTCTTAGTTTAATAAAATATATTTCTTAGTTTAATAAGTTATATTTCTTAGTTTAATAAGTTATATTTCTTAGTTTAATAAGTTATATTTCTTAGTTAATAGATTATATTTGTTAGCACAGTAGATTATATTTACTAGTATTTAAGTCTCCCCCTCAGTGCCCCATTAGGACCCGTGCGCATATTTCATATCTTTTCGGAGTCGCTTATTTTTTAGACCCTCGGAGCCGAAACCTAAAGGGGTCAGCTAAGAAAGTTCGGATCAAGAGGAGCCGCACAGCTTAAAGACAGAACATTTCCAAGGGAGATGGAGACAATTTGGGTAAGATCTGATTAAAGGACATCCTTTGAGGAAGGAAAGGGTGACAGGGGAGTCTAAGAGGGGGGTGAGAGAGCAAGGTGGTGTGTCAGATTGGGGCAGAGCAAGAGAACGCAAAAATGATGGGGATTTGCTGCACACCAAAAAAAAACAATAAGTAGTGATACTTTTACCGGTGCCCCTTAGTCTCAGGGAAGACCGGCATTTCGTCCAATGGATACAATATGATTGATGGGAAAGGGCACACGGATTTGAATAAAAAAAGATAATTTATTGTGCCACAGACTACAATGTTTCGGCTGCTGGCCTTTCTTTGCTGGATTTAGTGGGTTTAGCCACTTTACCTGAGAAAGACCAGCAGGCCGAAATGTTGTTGTCTATGGCAGTGCAAGAGAAAACAGGTTGGGGGGGGTGGGTTCTCGCAAAGTCGCCGACCCATGGGTGAGTGTCCCCGGTGGAAACTAGTCCTGGACCCCGGGAAAGCTGTCTGTGGCCCATACAAGCTGAGTAACATGTAAAAAGGACACATGTATGTTCAGAATGAGTTAGCATGGTATTTTGAGAGGCACCATAGCAGGTCAGTGCAAGTCAGTGCAGAGCACTGCAAGGTCAGTCAATATGAGGAAGGGTCCGATGGAGGAGTTGGAGGGTCCCAGAATATCTCTTAAAGCAGGGGTGCGCAAATCGAGGGGCACGACATTTTCTTGGGAGGAGGGGCTCGGCGCTTACAGAGGCCCCTCGCTCTTCCCCACAGCATTTAAATGAAATGCCGGAGATCGCGCGCAAGGCCTCTGTAAGTTCCCTTTCCTTGTCTCCGGTGGCTTCTGGCGACAGCAATGTGGCGTCACATGATGTGGCATTGCCATAGCAACGTGATATCACATGACGTCGTTACATCAGAACGTCGGAGACAAGGTGGGGAAGGTGGAGGGGGGAGCAGGGGGAAAAGGTTGTGCAACCCTGTCTTAAAGCATTGCCTTGCATACAGATCAGAGGCCAAGAATGGATATGGATATCCGATGTGAAGCCGGAAATAAGACAGAAAAGACCGTTTCGGGGGAAGAAGGTGAGTGATGAAATAGCCGTCACTGTGTAACTCTTCCAATTACCTGCAACTTCATGCAGAGAAATAGCAACGCTTTTTTTTAACGTGCTAAGCGCCTAATGGAGAATTCAACTGCTGAGAAGTTAAGGGAGTTACTAACCCAAACTCAGCGACGTTTCTGTGTCTTTGTGATAACTCCCCCAGGACATGCCTGAAAACCAGAGGTAACTCAATGTATTTTTGATAAATAGAAACATGACCATCTGGGGAGGGGTATATAATGGGTACTGGGCCTGGTGAGGTGGGTATAACGGGTACTGGGCCTGGTGAGGTGGGTATAACGAGTACTGGGCCTGGGGAGGGGCGTATAACAGGGTACTGGGCCTTGGGAGGGTTGTATTACTGGGTATTGGGCCTGGGGAGGTGGGTATAACGGGTATTTGCCCTGTGGAGGGCGGTATAACGTGGTATTGGGGATGGGGTATAAGTGGCACAGGAGCTCTTGCGATACAGAGTATCACTGTCCCTGGTTACAAACACTTCATGTCTCCTGCAGATCAGGACACGCACGAAGGTGGTGCCCTTTGTGCCACCAGACGACGAGGCGGGCTACGAGGCGGACGACGAGGCATATGACAAAGCGGGCGTCAAGTGGAACAATGAGGTGGGCTACAAGGCGGCCGATGACGCAGACGTGGTGTACGATGACCAAGGAGCATACGACAGGTGTGGCCGGATCTGCTGCTTCACCTTTTTTAGGTGGAGGAGAAGACCCCGGGAGCAGGTAGGAGAATACGAGAGGTGCGGACAGATCTGCTGCTTCACCTTTTTTAGGCGGAGAAGAAGCCAGGAGCAGGTAGCAGAGGAGCCAGGGCGTAGATACAGGGGTATTCTAGGGGCCCTGAGAAGTTGGTTTGACCACAGGAGAGGCAGATAAGATCAGGAAGGCTGCGGGAGGGGCAGGTACTAGAGGGAGATAGGGATATTGGGCGTGAGAGGGTGAGAGAGAACAAGGAGCAGGGCCGGAGCACGGGTTTCATGCACCCGAGGCGAAACTTAAAATTTGTGCCCCAGTTGTATAAAAAATAATAAGATAAATAAAATAATAAAATAAACAGTGGCGTAGCTATCGGGGCTGCAGGGGGTGCGACCGCACCCCAGCGCGACGCAAAATAAAAATAAAAGGGCGCCAAAATACTGGATAAAAAAAAGAATAATAATTTTTAAAAAAAGATAAATAAATAAAATAATAAGAGGAAAAAATAATAATGATTATTAATGCGCCCCTAGGACCTCTGCGCGCTAGGCGACCGCCTAATGGCCGGCCGGCCCTGCGAGGTATGCGGGAGGAAAAGGGGTGAATGGGATAGATATGCAGGGGGATGGGGGAGCAGGTGAGTTATACACAGGGGCACAAGGGCCCCACCACCCGCATCTCTATATACTGAGTGTGCCCCTGTGTATAACAACGCTGATCTGTGCTGCTCCATCTGATCTCACTGCGCAGTGATCCAGGGACCATCCGATCGCCATTTAATGGGGTCAGGAAGGATTTTTTTCCCCCCATTGCACAGCAGGGGTTATGTTTCGCCTTCCTCTGGATCACAGCAACAAACTGCCCTTTGTGCATGAATTATCAGTGAGATCTTTATACACCCTGCATTGGTCTTCACCCCTTTGCTGCCGGAGGGGCCTGCAATGCATTGCTCTGCGTGTTACTATATCGCTCTGCAATGTGCTGCAGGCCCCTCCCAGCAAAGAGATTCATTATTTCAATAAAATACTCTCTTTAATCAAACCTATGTGTAGTGTCTTTTCTATCCGTTGTATCTATTGCTAACAGCTCAGTGATTCTTCCCCAGGACGCTGCACTAGTGTCACGCTGCCAAGCCCGGGTGTGAGGGAGATTTATAGGGTCACATATACACTTCTGCCAAAACACGAGTGCAAACAGGAAGCCCCTCTGATCTCATATCTTTTATTACACAAAACGGTATCTAAAAAGGTAAAAATAACATACATGGGATTCTGCTACAAATATCTCTCTAATTACAAACCAATTAGCAAATCATTCAGATTAGTCGAGCGAAAAGAAAGGGTTAAGTATCTCATGTACAGTATATGCAGTGTAGGCTGTTCTGCAGCATTACATGCAGGGGACAACGTTTAGGGGATATAAGTAATGCTGATCTCAGAGCTGACCGGCTGACCTGCTCTACCGGCTGACCGGCTGACCTGCTCTTCTGGCTGACCTGCTGACCTGCTCTACTGGCTGACCGGCTGACCTGCTCTACCGGCTGACCGGCTTCTCTTCTTTCAGCTAAATGACCTGAATTGTGGCCCCTGTATCTCCCAATTAAACATTTTATTGGCATATTCTTGTTTGACTCGTTCTATACAGACATTTTCTATATATTCATTGTGGGATTTGAAAACATCTGTAAGATCTCTCAGAATATCACATTCTGTACGTTTGTGTTGAAGATTTTTCCATTCTCAATTTACTTAATATTCGTTTTTGGCATCAATTATTTATATCGAGTCCAAAATACCTTTATACAGAATGCTGTTCCCTTTAGCCCACAAATGCTGCTTCATTAAAGCCCATGGGTGGCACTTTATGCATTCTCAAACTTTTAGGCAACATCCCTAATTTCCAAAAGTGGGATTAAATCTGTACATATTTAAATGGTTAATTTTCTTACTCAGACTCCTAAATCACTCCCCAAATATATCCGTTTCACATAAAAGTGTGTGCGCTTCTCCTTCCGCCTAACTGGCACGTCGTCCTTACGGGCGCCACTCCGTGTAACTCCACGCTGCCCTCCAGTGGCAAAAGAAATAAGATACATTTACTATACTAGTCTGGCAGCTGCTCCCGTATAAGGTGGGTAACTCTGTATTGGGGGTCTTGGTAGACTATATTTTATACTTATGTCGGATAGATGAGGAATTAATATTCCTAACGGGTTATTGTGAGAGGCCTTAGCTCTTATCCTATATGCACGCAGCCCTCGCCTCTCTGACCTTGAACACGTACTTCAATCTGATTTTTGAGACTTGAAACTGGATTTCCCAAAACAAACTGATTTTAAACACTGACAAGACTGTAACAATGGTATTTGGGACCAGAGCTAAATTGCTAAAGCTACCAATGACAGAGCTTCAGATAAAAACCAGCTCTAAAACCATCCTAGCCCCTGTTACTTGTTTGAAATATCTGGGCATTCAACTCCCATTTAACATTTGGGTTGCACATTGATACCCTGACATCCAAATCCTATGCCAAACTAGGTGTACTTTAAAGGAACAAATCCTCCCTAAGGGCCTCATGCAGTAAGCAGCGATAAGCCACTTATCACCAGCTTATCGCCAAAAAAGCCACACTGATACACACACACACACACACAGATACAGACACACTGATACACACACACACACCCACCCACCCACTAATACACACACACACACACACACACACTGAAACACACACACACATACTGAAACACACACACACACACTGAAACACACACACACTGATACACACACACACTGATACACACACACACTGATACACACACACACTGATACACACACACACAGATACACATACACACACACTGATACACATACACACACACTGATACACATACACACACACACACACACACACACTGATACACACACACACACACACACACACACACACAGATACACATACACACACACTGATACACATACACACACACACACTGATACACATACACACACACACACACACACACACACACACAGATACACACACACACACAGACACACTGATACACCCACACACACCAACTGATACACACACACACACACACACACCCACTGATACACACACACACACACACACACACACACACACCCACACACACCCACTGATACACACACACACACACACACACACACACACACACACACACACACACACACACACACACACACACACACACACACAATGAAACACACACACACACTGATACACACACACACACACACACACACACACTGATACACACACACACTGATACACACACACTGATACACACACACACAATGATACACACACAGAGATACACCCCGCCTCCCCCTGCACCGCCTGCGACCGCGCAGCAACCACTGCCCGCCCCCGAGCCCATCTCAAACACCAAGGGGACGGGGGGGAAGTGAGCGCCGGGGGGGCAAAGCTGTGAGCGACGGGGGACAAAGCTGTGAGCGCCGGGGGGGCAAAGGTGGGAGCGCCGGGGGGGCAAAGCTGCGAGCGCCAGGGGGACAAAGCTGTGAGCGCCGGAGGGGCAAAGGTGGGAGCGCCCGGGGGCAAAGCTGTGAGCGCCGGGGGGGCAAAGTTGGGAGCGCCGGGGGGCAAAGGTGGGAGTGCCGATGGGGCAATGGTGGGACCGCCGGGGGGGCAAAGGTACAAGGTGGTACAAAGGTAGGCGCACCCCCGCTACCACCTCCTATTACCCCCCCTGGCTGGGACCCGGGACAGAAAGGGGACACTCACCGCGAACAGAGGAGCCGGGAGCGGGAAGACACGTGTGCTCTGCACAAAGCGGAAGTCCCGCCCCCGGCTTCCTCTGACCTGCCTGCAACCAATCCCCTGCGGGCCGGCCGGCATTCTAAGTCCCGCCCCCGGCATTCTCCTTCATTCAGTCTCCCCGGCAGCATTCACACACACACATAGAAAATACTTACCGGCCGCCGCATTCTCCTCACCGCCGCTGCCCCGCAATACCGGGACCAGGGACAAAAACCGGGACATAACCGGGACGGAGCTAAAATCGGGACAGGGCAGAAAAAAACGGGACTGTCCCGGCAAAACCGGGATGAATGGTCACCCTACTTACAGACTATTCACTTGAGTGGACCATAAAGTGTCTTATAGAGGGAACTCTAAGGTGTCTTAAGATGCATTAAGATATATTATGTATGTAAATATTTATTTATATAGCGCTTTATAAGAGAGGCAATACAGTACAGAGAATTATAGTACAATAAGTGCAACAAACAAAATCAGACAATAGGAAAGGAAATCCCTGGCCTGGAGAGCTTACAGCCTTAATGCTAGATCCATGGAACTCTGTTGTGTTTACGCTAATAACGGGACATTCCTGAAATTGGTACCTGACCCTGTGTGGTAGGCAGAGACACAGGGGCAGTGCCTGCCAATATCATAAAGAGCAGTGCACTTCCTATTTAGTAGAAGTGTGTGTCAGAGTTAAGAGTTCAGTCCAGAGTTAGAGTCTGCTGAGTCTGTCACCTGGCTGGCCCAGGGTGACAGAGAGAGCCTATATCAATTGGCCGTTGGAGAAGGGGAGCCATCAGCCTCTGAGTAGAGCTGATGCAACCTTAGTTAGGGAGGTGGACCAATTCCTCTCACCCTGTTTAGGGGGCGAGGGAAGAGCTAGCCCCACCCTGGGTGCCCTTGACCTGGGGTGGTGGCAGGGACACCGAGACCATCCTGAGGGAGAGCAGTCCTGTGTGGAGGAAGACACCCTGTACCTGATTGATAGTCTTGTTGCTGCTATTCTGCTGCTGTGAATAAAGAGCTGCGGCTGCTTTTAAAGATATACAGTGTGAGACTGGAATCTCTCATCCCCGAGGGGGGGGGGGGACTCTCTGGAAGGATTCCACCCGTATTCCTGGGGCTCAGAGATGGAGGCGCTGCACCATTACATACATAGTTACATAGTTACATAATAGATGAGGTTGAGAAAAGACGTACGTCCATCAAGTTCAACCTATGCTAAATTCAGACAACAGATACTTAATTCTATATCTATACTTACTTATTGATCCAGAGGAAGGCAAACAAAAAACCCCATTAAGGGGAAAAATTCATTCCTTCCTGACTCCAAGAATTGGCAATCGGATTAATCCCTGGATCAACATCCTTCCCATATATACTTATTTGGTATATCCCTGTATACATGTCCCATCTAAAAAGATGTCCAACCTTTTTTTGAACAAATCTATTGTATCTGCCATCACAGTCTCCATGGGTAATGAGTTCCACATTTTAACTGCCCTTACTGTAAAGAACCCTTTCCTTTGTTGCTGGTGAAATTTCCTTTCCTCCAACCTTAAGGGATGGCCCCGAGTCCTTTGTACTGCCCGTGGGATGAATAGTTCTTTTGAAAGCTCCTTGTATTGTCCCTGAATATATTTGTATATAGTTATCATATCCCCTCTTAGACGCCTCTTTTCTAATGTAAATAAATCCAATATAGCTAGCCTCTCCTCATAAGTTAGAATGTCCATCCCCTTTATTAATTTGGTGGCTCTTCTCTGCACTCTCTCTAGTTCCATAATGTCTTTTCTTAGGATTGGTGCCCAAAATTGTACTCCATATTCAAGGTGTGGTCTTACTAATGCTTTGTAAAGGGGCATAATTATGTCTACTTCCCTTCCATCCATTGCCCGTTTGATGCAAGATAAGATCTTGTTTGCCTTTGCAGCTACTGCATGACATTGGGCACTATTGCTAAGCCTGCTGTCTACAAGCACCCCTAAATCCTTCTCCATCAAGGATTCCCCCAATATATCTCCATTTAATTTGTAAGTCGCCTTTTTATTCTTGCATCCCAAATGCATAACCTTACATTTATCTGTATTAAACCTCATTTGACATTTACCTGCCCACGTTTCCAGTCTCTCCAAGTCCTTCTGAAGCGAAATTTCATCCTGCTCTGATGAGACGGAGGCATTCACCCCAGAAACCTGATCCTGTCATCCCCCATATCATCGCGGGAGACTCAGGCCCCCCTGTTGCCAGCAGGTATGCACCACACTCAGACACGTAGCCAGACCCTAGTACAGAGGAGGGGGGCCCGATCTGCGATTGGCCCAGGGAAGGGGGGCTACATTGGGAATCGATGTTATTTTTCTTCATATTAATGAGTATCCTCAAAGCTAATGATATGCCAAAATGACGTCCATTAGCAAAACTACAATTGTTTCTTCACTTTTTCTGCTTGATCAATAGGGTGACCAGATTTCGAAAATGAAAAACCGGGACACCTTAAAAAATAATTTATTAAACAAATTACATCACGTGACACCCCCTGTTGCCATGACAACAAGACACTCTGATGCCCCTGCAGTGTTAGTGTGTATAGAGGTGGGGGCTTTGTTTGGGCCCTTCAACTCTTACAGCCAGGGCATTATTGGCCAGGAATGCCAAGTTCGGAGGGGATTACTACTTCAAAATGTATTTGATTCGTAACAACATAAAAAAACTCTAATACCAATAACTAACAACCACAGACAATGATAATCTAAACCATCAAATAAAATGTCTACGGCCCTTGTTCAAGCATGTTTGCGGTACTTACCAGATAAATCAGTGCCTGCAATCCACAACTGTATCCGCCTCTCCGAGCGTCTGAAAGCAATCCAGCGTTCCTGGTGTGTGGCTGAAGAGGTGAGGGACTCCCTCCTCTCAAACGGAAAAGAAGAGCAAAAAATAGAGTTGGAACATACCTATCATACAGGGATGAGAGAGAGAGACAGAGAATGAGAGAGAGACAGAGAATGAGAGAGAGACAGAGAATGAGAGAGAGACAGAGAATGAGAGACAGAGAATGAGAGAGAGACAGAGAATGAGAGAGAGACACAGAGAGAGAGAGACAGAGAATGAGAGAGGGACATAGGGAGAGAGAGACACAGAGAGAGAGAGACAGACACAGAGAGAGAGAGAGACAAAAGTAATGTACTGTATAACCATTATACCGTACCCCCTAGTATTCGTGTAATCATTGTCCCACACCCCCTTTTACTCACGCTTTGGCAATACTGAAATGTTCTTTTGACAGAGACACACAGAGAGAAACAGAGACACACAGAGAGAGACAGAGACACACAGAGAGAGACAGAGACACAGAGAGAGAGACAGAGACACAGAGAGACACACAGAGAGAGACAGAGACACACAGAGAGAGACAGAGACACACAGAGAGAGACAGAGACACAGAGAGAGAGAGACACGGGCCTATTTAGTAAGCGTCGATAAGGCTGCGTCTATAGTATTTCAGACGGAGGGAAGGCACACACGCTGCAATACACTTGCTGAAGCCTGAGCTTTTTTATGGCTTTGCAGGGTATGCAGCGGGTGCGATTGGGGGCGTGGCAATAAATATTTGGAGGCGTGGCAATAACGTTCCGGCGCGGACGTCACTTCCCTACCTCACATCCCGATCCACCGGCATTTTTTCAGATGCAGCATCTGAAGCACTGTGCAGACAAGAAGAAAAATGCACACAATGCGCACCAGAGATTAAAATATAGTAAATTATTTATTAATAAAACAAGAAATAACCGAGGAGGATCCAACCCCACCTCAGTACTTTCTTCTCGTTGCTATTGCCACACTATACGTCCTGACGCCGGAAGGGAAGTTGGTACGCGACCAAGACGAGACACCGGATTTACAGTGGAACCACAACATACCACAGATTGCTGGAAGACCACACTGCGAGGGGCGCAGCCTATCAAGTTTCCCGGTCATCGTCCAAAGTCTGGAGCTGCGGAGTGACCACCGGATTACCACGGAGCCCGAGCCTGTCTCACACAATGCTTTTACCAAACGGATGTTTGTGAGTTTGCTATTTTTATCTTGTCCAGGAAATGAAATTGTTAAACCGAATTTACACATGGAGCGGGCGCTTTCTCTTCTTTTTTTTGTTTAGATATCTATCGAGGAGGTGGTTGTTTCCCTGAAGAGAGCTGCCAGGGCTCCAGAGGACGCCCGAATTGGATCCTTTTATGATTGAGTTATAACATAGCTATTAGAGCTAGGTTTCTGGACTTTTATTGTGTTTAGGCATAGTGTTTATTATTATTTTATTACAGCTACTTTTTAGTAATTGCACTGTTATTAATTCTGACCACTAATTCTCACTGCCATTATAATCTCTCTCTAGCCACAACCAAATTGCTATATCAGCTATATTATTTATTGGTTATACCAGGGGAGCACAAACTTTTGCAGCTCGCCTCCCTGCCGGTGCTCGCGCCCCCCCCCCCTTACCTTGATGCGGCGTCATGTGACCTGCAGCGGCATTTGACGAGGGTGACGTCACATGACCCCGCAGCGTAATTTAACATACTGTGCTATATCTATGCACACACAGCTGTCTCTAGGCATAAAACACATCCACACCGGGGGAAGGACCAGCACAGATAACATTCCAAGAGACACTGTTTTTAAGTATACCTTTTGCTTGCTTCATTCATTGTAACATCGCCGGAAGAAGAGATCAGTGTATCTCGAAAGCTCGCATAAATAAAAGCATTTCGTTAGCCACAGAACGGTATCATCTATTTATTTTTTGATTATTGAAGCTCGGCTAACACGGTACTGATACCTCTATATATATATATTGCGCGCGCACACACACATATAACGTTTTATCCAACTTTTTCATTTATCATTTGTAGAGAAAATGAACAATGTCGCCAGAAGTGCTATTTTTCAAAATGTAACATCTCTACTAATTAGTGTAAAATGATACTTCATATAAAGCAGGTTATGGGACCCATTATAAAATGACCTTCATGTTTCTTATCACATCCCAGTATATGGATACTTTCTATTATCACAAGCTGCTAACATGTGACAGGGCTCAGAGTCTGAGCCCAGAATGTGACATACAGAACATTCTCATTCTAAATTTCAAAAAATATTGTGTTGATTTCTGACCTGACTGCCGTGGTTACAGCTCAACCACTCTGTTCTACTGTATGTCACCACTTTCTGCCACAACCAGCTGACGGTGGATCTGCAAGGAGTTCAACGCTCATTGGCATCACATCTGTTGCTTGGTTGACGTATCATTTCTCCAGCTTTTTATTGTATTGTTTTTAAATAGATTATATTTATTTAGTTGAATAGATATTTATTTAGTTTAATAGATATTTATTTAGTTTAATAGATTATATTTCTAAGTTTAATAAGTTATATTTCTTAGTTTAATAAGTTATATTTCTTAGTTTAATAAGTTATATTTCTTAGTTTAATAAGTTATATTTGTTAGTTTAATAAATTATATTTCTTAGTTTAATAAGTTATATTTCTTAGTTAATAGATTATATTTGTTAGCACAGTAGATTATATTTACTAGTATTTAAGTCTCCCCCTCAGTGCCCCATTAGGACCCGTGCGCATATTTCACATCTTTTCGGAGTCGCTTATTTTTTAGACCCTCGGAGCCGAAACCTAAAGGGGTCAGCTAAGAAAGTTCGGATCAAGAGGAGCCGCACAGCTTAAAGACAGAACATTTCCAAGGGAGATGGAGACAATTTGGGTAAGATCTGATTAAAGGACATTCTTTGAGGAAGGAAAGGGTGACGGGGGAGTCTAAGAGGGGGGTGAGAGAGCAAGGTGGTGTGTCAGATTGGGGCAGAGCAAGAGAACGCAAAAATGATGGGGATTTGCTGCACACCAAAAAAAAACAATAAGTAGTGATACTTTTACCGGTGCCCCTTAGTCTCAGGGAAGACCGGCATTTCGTCCAATGGATACAATATGATTGATGGGAAAGGGCACACGGATTTGAATAAAAAAAGATAATTTATTGTGCCACAGACTACAATGTTTCGGCTGCTGGCCTTTCTTTGCTGGATTTAGTGGGTTTAGCCACTTTACCTGAGAAAGACCAGCAGGCCGAAATGTTGTTGTCTATGGCAGTGCAAGAGAAAACAGGTTGGGGGGGGTGGGTTCTCGCAAAGTCGCCGACCCATGGGTGAGTGTCCCCGGTGGAAACTAGTCCTGGACCCGGGAAAGCTGTCTGTGGCCCATACAAGCTGAGTAACATGTAAAAAGGACACATGTATGTTCAGAATGAGTTAGCATGGTATTTTGAGAGGCACCATAGCAGGTCAATGCAAGTCAGTGCAGAGCACTGCAAGGTCAGTCAATATGAGGAAGGGTCCGATGGAGGAGTTGGAGGGTCCCAGAATATCTCTTAAAGCAGGGGTGTGCAAATCGAGGGGCACGACATTTTCTTGGGAGGAGGGGCTCGGCGCTTACAGAGGCCCCTCGCTCTTCCCCACAGCATTTAAATTAAATGCCGGAGATCGCGCGCAAGGCCTCTGTAAGTTCCCTTTCCTTGTCTCCGGCGGCTTCTGGCGACAGCAACGTGGCGTCACATGATGTGGCATTGCCATAGCAACGTGATATCACATGACGTCGTTACATCAGAACGTCGGAGACAAGGTGGGGAAGGTGGAGGGGGGAGCACGGGGAAAAGGTTGTGCAACCCTGTCTTAAAGCATTGCCTTGCATACAGATCAGAGGCCAAGAATGCATATGGATATCCGATGTGAAGCCGGAAATAAGACAGAAAAGACCGTTTCGGGGGAAGAAGGTGAGTGATGAAATAGCCGTCACTGTGTAACTCTTCCAATTACCTGCAACTTCATGCAGAGAAATAGCAACGCTTGTTTTTAACGTGCTAAGCGCCTAATGGGGAATTCAACTGCTGAGAAGTTAAGGGAGTTACTAACCCAAACTCAGCGACGTTTCTGTGTCTCTGTGATAACTCCCCCAGGACATGCCTGAAAACCAGAGGTAACTCAATGTATTTTTGATAAATAGAAACATAACCTTCTGGGGAGGGGTATATAATGGGTACTGGGCCTGGTGAGGTGGGTATAACGGGTACTGGGCCTGGTGAGGTGGGTATAACGAGTACTGGGCCTGGGGAGGGGCATATAACAGGGTACTGGGCCTTGGGAGGGTTGTATAACTGGGTACTGGGCCTGGGGAGGTGAGTATAACGGGTATTTGCCCTGTGGAGGGCGGTATAACGTGGTATTGGGGATGGGGTATAAGTGGCACAGGAGCTCTTGCGATACAGAGTATCACTGTCCCTGGTAACAAACACTTCATGTCTCCTGCAGATCAGGACACGCATGAAGGTGGTGCCCTTTGTGCCACCAGACGACGAGGCGGGCTACGAGGCGGACGACGAGGCATATGACAAAGCGGGCGTCAAGTGGAACAATGAGGTGGGCTACAAGGCGGCCGATGACGCAGACGTGGTGTACGATGACCAAGGAGCATACGACAGGTGTGGCCGGATCTGCTGCTTCACCTTTTTTAGGCGGAGGAGAAGACCCCGGGAGCAGGTAGGAGAATACGAGAGGTGCGGACAGATCTGCTGCTTCACCTTTTTTAGGCGGAGAAGAAGCCAGGAGCAGGTAGCAGAGGAGCCAGGGCGTAGATACAGGGGTATTCTAGGGGCCCTGAGAAGTTGGTTTGACCGCAGGAGAGGCAGATAAGATCAGGAAGGCTGAGGGAGGGGCAGGTACTAGAGGGAGATAGGGATATTGGGCGTGAGAGGGTGAGAGAGAACAAGGAGCAGGGCCAGAGCACGGGTTTCATGCGCCCGAGGCAAAACTTAAAATTTGTGCCCCAGTTGTATAAAAAATAATAAGATAAATAAAATAATAAAATAAACAGTGGCGTAGATATCGGGGCTGCAGGGGGTGCGACCGCACCCCAGCGCGACGCAAAATAAAAATAAAAGGGCGCCAAAATACTGGATAAAAAAAAGAATAATAATTTTAAAAAAAAGATAAATAAATAAAATAATAAGAGGAAAAAATAATAATGATTATTAATGCGCCCCTAGGACCTCTGCGCGCTAGGCGACCGCCTAATGGCCGGCCGGCCCTGCGAGGTATGCGGGAGGAAAAGGGGTGAATGGGATAGATATGCAGGGGGATGGGGGAGCAGGTGAGTTATACACAGGGGCACAAGGGCCCCATCACCCGCATCTCTATATACTGAGTGTGCCCCTGTGTATAACAACGCTGATCTGTGCTGCTCCATCTGATCTCACTGCGCAGTGATCCAGGGACCATCCGATCGCCATTTAATGGGGTCAGGAAGGAATTTTTTTCCCCCATTGCACAGCAGGGGTTATGTTTCGCCTTCCTCTGGATCATAGCAACAAACTGCCCTTTGTGCATGAATTATCAGTGAGATCTTTATACACCCTGCATTGGTCTTCACCCCTTTGCTGCCGGAGGGGCCTGCAATGCATTGCTCTGCGTGTTACTATATTGCTCTGCAATGTGCTGCAGGCCCCTCCCAGCAAAGAGATTCATTATTTCAATAAAATACTCTCTTTAATCAAACCTATGTGTAGTGTCTTTTCTATCCATTGTATCTATTGCTAACAGCTCAGTGATTCTTCCCCAGGACGCTGCACTAGTGTCACGCTGCCAAGCCCGGGTGTGAGGGAGATTTATAGGGTCACATATACACTTCTGCCAAAACACGAGTGCAAACAGGAAGCCCCTCTGATCTCATATCTTTTATTACACAAAACGGTATCTAAAAAGGTAAAAATAACATACATGGGATTCTGCTACAAATATCTCTCTAATTACAAACCAATTAGCAAATCATTCAGATTAGTCGAACGAAAAGAAAGGGTTAAGTATCTCATGTACAGTATATGCAGTGTAGGCTGTTCTGCAGCATTACATGCAGGGGACAACGTTTAAGGGATATAAGTAATGCTGATCTCAGAGCTGACCGGCTGACCTGCTCTACCGGCTGACCAGCTGACCTGCTCTTCTGGCTGACCTGCTGACCTGCTCTACTGGCTGACCGGCTGACCTGCTCTACCGGCTGACCGGCTTCTCTTCTTTCAGCTAAATGACCTGAATTGTGGCCCCTGTATCTCCCAATTAAACGTTTTATTGGCATATTCTTGTTTGACTCGTTATATACAGACATTTTCTATATATTCATTGTGGGATTTGATAACATCTGTAAGATCTCTCAGAATATCACATTCTGTACGTTTGTGTTGAAGATTTTTCCATTCTCAATTTACTTAATATTAGTTTTTGGCATCAATTATTTATATCGAGTCCAAAATACCTTTATACAGAATGCTGTTCCCTTTAGCCCACAAATGCTGCTTCATTAAAGCCCATGGGTGGCACTTTATGCATTCTCAAACTTTTAGGCAACATCCCTAATTTCCAAAAGTGGGATTAAATCTGTACATATTTAAATGGTTAATTTTCTTACTCAGACTCCTAAATCCCTCCCCAAAAATATCCGTTTCACATAAAAGTGTGTGCGCTTCTCCTTCCGCCTAACTGGCACGTCGTCCTTACGGGCGCCACTCCTTGCAACTCCACGCTGCCCTCCAGTGGCAAAAGAAATAAGATACATTTACTATACTCGTCTGGCAGCTGCTCCCGTATAAGGTGGGTAACTCTGTATTAGGGGTCTTGGTAGACTATATTTTATACTTATGTCGGATAGATGAGGAATTAATATTCCTAACGGGTTATTGTGAGAGGCCTTAGATCTTATCCTATATGCACGCAGCCCTCGCCTCTCTGACCTTGAACACATACTTCAATCTGATTTTTGAGACTTGAAACTGGATTTCCCAAAACAAACTGATTTTAAACACTGACAAGACTGTAACAATGGTATTTGGGACCAGAGATAAATTGCTAAAGCTACCAATGACAGAGCTTCAGATAAAAACCAGCTCTAAAACCATCCTAGCCCCTGTTACTTGTTTGAAATATCTGATCATTCAACTCCCATTTAACATTTGGGTTGCACATTGATACCCTGACATCCAAATCCTATGCCAAACTAGGTGTACTTTAAAGGAACAAATCCTCCCTAAGGCCCTCATGCAGTAAGCAGCGATAAGCCACTTATCACCAGCTTATCGCCAAAAAAGCCACACTGATACACACACACACACACAGATACAGACACACTGATACACACACACACCGCGCCCTGATGGCAGGGGTGGAGGCGTGGGGCTCCTGCTCTCCTCTGTCTGCCGTTACCGAACCCTTCCTATTCCCCCCTCTCTTGCTTTTCCCTCCTTTGAGGCTCACACTGTCCAGATCTTCTCTCCTCTCCCTGTTCATGTGGCGGTCATCTATCGCCCACCTACCTCTACTCATCCCCCTTCTGCCTTTCTCTCTCACTTTGAATCCTGGCTCTCTTTCTTTCTCTCCTCAGACTCCCCTGTTCTTCTCCTTGGGGACTTCAATTGCCACATTGATGACCCCTCTCTCTCTTGGGCTTCCCGCTTTCTTTCTCTTACCTCTTCTTTTGGCCTTCAACAGTGGACTGCAGCCAGCACCCACAAGGATGGCCACTACTTAGACCTGGTTTTCACTAAAAACTTCTCTCTCTCTGATTTCTCCATTTCCCCTTTTCCTCTCTCTGACCATCATCTCATCTCATTCTCTTTATCTCGCTTCTCCCCTTCTCCACCTCCATCTACCCCCCGGTTCTGCAGAAACCTGCGCTCTATTCATTTACCTGACTTTGAGTCCACTTTACACTCCTCCCTCTCCTCTCTCAGCTCTGCTACAGACCCTGACAACCTGGTCAGAAAGTACAACTCTGTCTTGTCCTCATCTCTTGATCTACATGCCCCGCTTTCTCTCTGCCGCCCTCGCCCTTCTAACCCTAGACCCTGGCTAAATTCCCACACGCGCATGCTGCGTTCCTCCACTCGTTCCTCTGAACGCCTCTGGAGGAAGTCTCACACTCTCGCAGACTTCCTTCACTACAAATTTATGCTATCCTGTTTCAACTCTGCCCTCTCGCAAGCTAAACAAGCCTACTTTTCTGCACTAATCAACATGCACAAGTCTAACCCACGCCGACTGTTCTCTGTCTTTGATACTCTACTCAAACCACCCTCAGCTGCCTCTCCTTCCTCCATCTCAGCTCAGGACTTTGCAGACTATTTTCAGGAAAAGGTAGAATCCATACGGCAGAACATCCCCTCTGTTTCTTCCCCCCATCCTACACCTCTTCCTAACTCTCCTCCTGCCTTCCTTGAGTCGTTTTCCACTGTCTCAGAGGAGGATGTGTCGCTGTTGATCTCCTCTTCTCCCTCTACCACTTGCCCTCTTGACCCCATTCCCTCCCATCTCCTAAAACCTCTAGCTCCTACTATAATCCCTACGCTTACACACATTTTTAACTCCTCCCTCTGCTCTGGAACCTTTTCATCCTCCTTCAAACATGCAACAGTCATACCATTACTCAAAAACAGCAAGCTTGACCCTACCTGTCTTTCTAACTATCGACCTGTCTCCCTCCTGCCTTTTGCCTCTAAACTACTTGAACGTCTTGTATTCTCTCGCTTGCTCCATTTTCTCAACACTTATTCTCTCCTAGACCCTCTACAATCTGGCTTCCGCACTGCTCACTCCACGGAAACAACCCTCACTAAAATAACTGACGACCTCCATGCTGCCAAAGACAGAGGTCATTACACTCTGCTCATATTACTCGACCTCTCTGCAGCATTTGACACCGTGGACCACCCTCTTCTCCTCCACATTCTCCATACTCTAGGTATTCGGAACAAAGCTCTATCCTGGATCTCATCCTACCTCTCCCATCGTACTTTTAGTGTCTCTTCTGCTAACACCTCCTCCTCCTCTATTGATCTCTCTGTGGGGGTACCCCAGGGCTCTGTCCTGGGACCTCTTCTCTTTTCTCTGTACACACTCTCTCTAGGTGACCTAATAACATCTTTTGGGTTTAATTATCACCTCTATGCCGACGACACACAAATATACTTTTCAACACCTGACCTTACACCTGCTGTACAAACCAAAGTTTCTGAATGTCTCTCTGCTATATCATCCTGGATGGCCCTCCGACGCCTTAAACTCAACATGGCTAAAACAGAGCTCCTCATACTTCCTCCCAAACCTGGCCCTACTACCTCCTTCCACATTACTGTTGGAACTACAATCATTCACCCAGTAGCCCAAGCACGCTGCCTAGGGGTCACGTTCGACTCCTCTCTCACATTCGCCCCTCACATTCAAAACATTTCTAAAACTTGTCGCTTTTTCCTCCGCAATATAACTAAGATACGCCCTTTCCTCTGTTGTTCGACTGCTAAAACTCTGACTCAGGCCTTCATTCTCTCCCGTCTTGATTACTGTAACCTCCTGCTGTCCGGCCTTCCTGCCTCTCACCTGTCTCCCCTACAATCTATCCTAAATGCTGCTGCCAGAATCACTCTACTCTTTCCTAGATCTGTCTCAGCATCTCCCCTCATGAAATCCCTCTCCTGGCTTCCGATCAAATCCCGCATCTCACACTCCATTCTTCTCCTCACTTTTAAAGCTTTACATTCTTCTGCCCCTCCTTACATCTCATCCCTAATTTCTCGGTATGCACCATCCAGACTCTTGCGTTCTTCTCAAGGATGTCTTCTTTCTACCCCCTTTGTATCTAAAGCCCTCTCCCGCCTTAAACCTTTTTCACTGACTGCCCCACATCTCTGGAATGCCCTTCCCCTCAGTACCCGACTAGCACCCTCTCTATCCACCTTTAAGACCCACCTTAAGACACACTTGCTTAAAGAAGCATATGAATAGCACTGTGGATATTCTAAACACGATACATAATGCTTGACCCCCTGCAGACGCACTTACCAGAACTCCCTCCTACTGTCTCTGTACGTTCTCCCTACCTACCAATTAGACTGTAAGCTCCTCGGGGCAGGGACTCCTCTTCCGAAATGTTACTTTTATGTCTAAAGCACTTATTCCCATGATATGTTATTTATATTATCTGTTATTTATTTGATTACCACATGTATTACTACTGTGAAGCGCTATGTACACTAATGGCGCTATATAAATAAAGACATACAATACAATACAATACACACACACACAGATACAGACACACTGATACACACACACACACACACACACACCCACCCACCCACTAATACACACACACACACACACACACACACACACACACACACACACACACACACACAGACCCACTGATACACACACACACACACACACTGATACACACACACACACACACACACACACACACACTGAAACACACACACACACTGAAACACACACACACACTGAAACACACACACACACACTGAAACACACACACACACACACACACACACAGATACACACAGATACACACAGATACACACACACACAGATACACACACACACACACACAGATACACAAACACACAGAGATACACACACACACACACACACACACACACACACACACACACACAGATACACATACACACACACACACACACACACACACACAGATACACATACACACACACACACACTGATACACATACACACACACACACACACACACACTGATGCACATACACACACACACACACACACACACACACACACACACAGATACACACACACACACACACACACCCACACACACCCACTGATTCACACACACACACACAAACACACACTGATACACACACACACACACACACTGAAACACACACACACACACACACACACACACACTGATACACACACACACACTGATACACACACAAACACAATGATACACACAGAGATACACCCCGCCTCCCCCTGCACCGCCTGCGACCGCGCAGCAACCACTTCCCACCCCCGAGCCCATCTCCCACACCAAGGGGACGGGGGGAAGTGAGCGCCGGGGGGCAAAGCTGTGAGCGACGGGGGACAAAGCTGTGAGCGCCGGGGGGGCAAAGGTGGGAGTGCCGATGGGGCAAAGGTGGGAGCGCCGGGGGGCAAAGGTGGGAGCGCCGGGGGGCAAAGGTGGGAGTGTCGATGGGGCAATGGTGGGAGCACCGGGGGGGCAATGGTGGGAGGCCAGGGGGGCAAAGGTACAAGGTGGTACAAAGGTAGGCGCACCCCCGCTACCACCTCCTATTACCCCCCCCTGGCTGGGACCCGGGACAGAAAGGGGACACTCATCGCGAACAGAGGAGCCGGGAGCGGGAAGACACGTGTGCTTTGCACAAAGCGGAAGTCCCGCCCCCGGCTTCCTCTGACCTGCCTGCAACCAATCCCCTGTGGGCCGGCCGGCATTCTAAGTCCCGCCCCCGGCATCATCATTCATCCAATCCCATGCGGGCCGGCCGGCATTCTAAGTCCCGCCCCCGGCATTCTCCTTCATTCAGTCTCCCCGGCAGCATTCACACACACACATAGAAAATACTTACCGGCTGCCGCATTCTCCTCACCGCCGCTGCCCCGCAATACCGGGACCAGGGACAAAAACTGGGACATAAACGGGACGGAGCTAAAATCAGTACAGGACAGAAAAAAACGGGACTGTCCCGGCAAAAGCGGGACGAATGGTCACCCTACTTACAGACTATTCACTTGAGTGGACCATAAAGTGTCTTATAGAGGGAACTCTAAGGTGTCTTAAGATGCATTAAGATATATTATGTATGTAAATCTTTATTTATATAGCGCTTTATAAGAGAGGCAATACAGTACAGAGAATTATAGTACAATAAGTGCAACAAACAAAATCAGACAATAGGAAAGGAAATCCCTGGCCTGGAGAGCTTACAGTCTTAATGCTAGATCCATGGAACTCTGTTGTGTTTACGCTAATAACGGGACATTCCTGAAATTGGTACCTGACCCTGTGTGGTAGGCAGAGACACAGGGGCAGTGCCTGCCAATATCATAAAGAGCAGTGCACTTCCTATTTAGTAGAAGTGTGTGTCAGAGTTAAGAGTTCAGTCCAGAGTTAGAGTCTGCTGAGTCTGTCACCTGGCTGGCCCAGGGTGACAGAGAGAGCCTATATCAATTGGCCGTTGGAGAAGGGGAGCCATCAGCCTCTGAGTAGAGCTGATGCAACCTTAGTTAGGGAGGTGGACCAATTCCTCTCACCCTGTTTAGGGGGCAAGGGAAGAGCTAGCCCCACCCTGGGTGCCCTTGACCTGGGGTGGTGGCAGGGACACAGAGACCATCCTGAGGGAGAGCAGTCCTGTGTGGAGGAAGACACCCTGTACCTGATTGATAGTCTTGTTGCTGCTATTCTGCTGCTGTGAATAAAGAGCTGCGGCTGCTTTTAAAGATATACAGTGTGAGACTGGAATCTCTCATCCCCGAGGGGGGGGGGGGGACTCTCTGGAAGGATTCCACCCGTATTCCTAGGGCTCAGAGATGGAGGCGTTGCACCATTACATACATAGTTACATAGTTACATAATAGATGAGGTTGAAAAAAGACGTACGTCCATCAAGTTCAACCTATGCTAAATTCAGACAACAGATACTTAATTCTATATCTATACTTACTTATTGATCCAGAGGAAGGCAAACAAAAAACCCCATTAAGGGGAAAAATTAATTCCTTCCTGACTCCAAGAATTGGCAATCGGATTAATCCCTGGATCAACATCCTTCCCATATATACTTATTTGGTATATCCCTGTATACCTGTCCCATCTAAAAAGATGTCCAACCTTTTTTTGAACAAATCTATTGTATCTGCCATCACAGTCTCCATGGGTAATGAGTTCCACATTTTAACTGCCCTTACTGTAAAGAACCCTTTCCTTTGTTGCTGGTGAAATTTCCTTTCCTCCAACCTTAAGGGATGGCCCCGAGTCCTTTGTACTGCCCGTGGGATGAATAGTTCTTTTGAAAGCTCCTTGTATTGTCCCTGAATATATTTGTATATAGTTATCATATCCCCTCTTAGACGCCTCTTTTCTAATGTAAATAAATCCAATATAGCTAGCCTCTCCTCATAAGTTAGAATGTCTATCCTCTTTATTAATTTGGTGGCTCTTCTCTGCACTCTCTCTAGTTCCATAATGTCTTTTCTTAGGATTGGTGCCCAAAATTGTACTCCATATTCAAGGTGTGGTCTTACTAATGCTTTGTAAAGGGGCATAATTATGTCTACTTCCCTTCCATCCATTGCCCGTTTGATGCAAGATAAGATCTTGTTTGCCTTTGCAGCTACTGCATGACATTGGGCACTATTGCTAAGCCTGCTGTCTACAAGCACCCCTAAATCCTTCTCCATCAAGGATTCCCCCAATATATCTCCATTTAATTTGTAAGTTGCCTTTTTATTCTTGCATCCCAAATGCATAACCTTATATTTATCTGTATTAAACCTCATTTGCCATTTACCTGCCCACGTTTCCAGTCTCTCCAAGTCCTTCTGAAGAGAAATTTCATCCTGCTCTGATGAGACGGAGGCATTCACCCCAGAAACCTGATCCTGTCATCCCCCATACCATCGCGGGAGACTCAGGCCCCCCTGTTGCCAGCAGGTATGCACCACACTCAGACACGTAGCCAGACCCTAGTACAGAGGAGGGGGGCCCGATCTGCGATTGGCCCAGGGAAGGGGGGCTACATTGAGAATCGATGTTATTTTTCTTCATATTAATGGGTATCCTCAAAGCTAATGATATGCCAAAATGACGTCCATTAGCAAAACTACAATTGTTTCTTCACTTTTTCTGCTTGATCAATAGGGTGACCAGATTTCGAAAATGAAAAACCGGGACACCTTAAAAAATAATTTATTAAACAAATTACATCACGTGACACCCCCCGTTGCCATGACAACAAGACACTCTGATGCCCCTGCAGTGTTAGTGTGTATAGAGGTGGGGGCTTTGCTTGGGCCCTTCAACTCTTACAGCCAGGGCATTATTGGCCAGGAATGCCAAGTTCGGAGGGGATTACTACTTCAAAATGTATTTGATTCGTAACAACATCAAAAAACTCTAATACCAATAACTAACAACCACAGACAATGATAATCTAAACCATCAAATAAAATGTCTACGGCCCTTGTTCAAGCATGTTTGCAGTACTTACCAGATAAATCAGTGCCTGCAATCCACAACTGTATCCGCCTCTCCGAGCGTCTGAAAGCAATCCAGCGATCCTGGTGTGTGGCTGAAGAGGTGAGGGACTCCCTCCTCTCAAACGGAAAAGAAGAGCAAAAAATAGAGTTGGAACATACCTATCATACAGGGATGAGAGAGAGGAGAGAGAATGAGAGAGAGACAGAGAATGAGAGACAGAGAATGAGAGAGAGACAGAGAATGAGAGACAGAGAATGAGAGAGAGACAGAGAATGAGAGAGAGACACAGAGAGAGAGAGACAGAGAATGAGAGAGAGACAGAGAGAGGGACATAGGGAGAGAGAGAGACACAGAGAGAGAGAGACAGACACAGAGAGAGAGACAAAAGTAATGTACTGTATAACCATTATACCGTACCCCCTAGTATTCGTGTAATCATTGTCCCACACCCCCTTTTACTCACGCTTTGGCAATACTGAAATGTTCTTTTGACAGAGACACACAGAGAGAAACAGAGACACACAGAGAGAGACAGAGACACAGAGAGAGAGACAGAGACACAGAGAGACACACAGAGAGAGACAGAGACACACAGAGAGAGACAGAGACACACAGAGAGAGAGACACGGGCCTATTTAGTAAGCGTCGATAAGGCTGTGTCTATAGTATTTCAGACGGAGGGAAGGCACACACGCTGCAATACACTTGCTGAAGCCTGAGCTTTTTTATGGCTTTGCAGGGTATGCAGCGGGTGCGATTGGGGGCGTGGCAATAAATATTTGGAGGCGTGGCAATAACGTTCCGGCGCGGACGTCACTTCCCTACCTCACATCCCGATCCACCGGCATTTTTTCAGATGCAGCATCTGAAGCACTGTGCAGACAAGAAGAAAAATGCACACAATGCGCACCAGAGATTAAAATATAGTAAATTATTTATTAATAAAACAAGAAATAACCGAGGAGGATCCAACCCCACCTCAGTACTTTCTTCTCGTTGCTATTGCCACACTATACGTCCTGACGCCGGAAGGGAAGTTGGTACGCGACCAAGACGAGACACCGGATTTACAGTGGAACCACAACATACCACAGATTGCTGGAAGACCACACTGCGAGGGGCGCAGCCTATCGAGTTTCCCGGTCATCGTCCAAAGTCTGGAGCTGCGGAGTGACCACCGGATTACCACGGAGCCCGAGCCTGTCTCACACAATGCTTTTACCAAACGAATGTTTGTGAGTTTGCTATTTTTATCTTGTCCAGGAAATGAAATTGTTAAACCGAATTTACACATGGAGCGGGCGCTTTCTCTTCTTTTTGTTTAGATATCTATCGAGGAGGTGGTTGTTTCCCTGAAGAGAGCTGCCAGGGCTCCAGAGGACGCCCGAATTGGATCCTTTTATGATTGAGTTATAACATAGCTATTAGAGCTAGGTTTCTGGACTTTTATTGTGTTTAGGCATAGTGTTTATTATTATTTTATTACAGCTACTTTTTAGTAATTGCACTGTTATTAATTCTGACCACTAATTCTCACTGCCATTATAATCTCTCTCTAGCCACAACCAAATTGCTATATCAGCTATATTATTTATTGGTTATACCAGGGGAGCACAAACTTTTGCAGCTCGCCCCCCTGCCGGTGCTCGCGCCCCCCCACCTTACCTTGATGCGGCGTCATGTGACCTGCAGCGGCATTTGACGAGGGTGACGTCACATGACCCCGCAGCGTAATTTAACATACTGTGCTATATCTATGCACACACAGCTGTCTATATCACAGCACACACACACGCCATTTCTCCTGCTTGCTCCCTCGCGCCCGAGCCTCCAAATTATGCCCTGACATCGTCCAACTTTTGCTTTTTTTGACCCGCTGGCTTTTTCGGGGCCATCCTGATACGGTTATGCAGTGCTGTCTAGCGGTTTTATAAGTATTTTGTGGGTTTTGAGGGTATTTTTAATGCAATCTTTGTTGAGCGCGGGCCAGTGCTATGTACTTATGCTGCCATACCCTGGTCCGTCGCCCATGCTCCTCGTCGCCGCCATCTTTATAGCATCCAAGATGCGACGTGGGCTCATAAAGATGGCGGCGACACTGGCCTCCGATGCCCCAAACCGGGGCCTGTAACTCGGGAAGCAGGGGGTCTCTGAGGCAGAAATCAATGCGGTTCAGCTCAGAGGACCCCCTGCTCCCGCACACTATTAATAAAAATACATTAAAGCAGCTTCATTACCTTAGCGGCTAACCGCTAAGGCAATGAAGGGGTTAAGGCACAAAAACATGTTTATTGGGGCCAATTGCCCCCAATAAACATAGCAATATACAACACATCCCGCCGCCCCCTAACACATACAGTAATGGGCAAAATTACTATTATCCATATATGGATAATATTGCATTTGCCCATTTTAAATACATATAAATTACAATGAATAAAGTCAATATATATTACACTTACCTTTTACAGGCACCCACGATGAAGGCCGTCTTCATCCTCATCTTCATCCTGCCCATGCCCCCTCCGATGCTGCAAGACATACACAAGAATAAAAACAGCCAATGTAATGTCCCCTAACCCCTTAATCACCATAGCGGTTATTAACCGCTACAGTCATTAAAGGGATAAACCGCTGGTAATACCCTGCTAACCCCAAAAGGGAGCGGACCTGTGTCTTTGTCTGTGGGCTGGGGACTTCCTTTATGGTGGCCACCTTGCTAGCTAGTGGCCTTACTATCCCTCCCCCAACGGCATAGCCCAAGTACTTTGTAGTGGATTTACCCAGGGCACATTTTTTTGGATTTGCAGTGAGCCCTGCTTCTCTTAAGGACGTTAGGACTGCCCATAACCTTTTTATATGAGACTGCCAGTGTCTGCTATAGATGACAATGTCATCCAAGTAGGCCGCGGCATATGCCCTATGGGGTCGTAGTACCTTGTCCATTAACCTTTGGAACGTGGCTGGAGCCCCATGTAACCCAAATGGCATAGTGACGAATTGGTATAAACCGAGAGGGGTGGCGAAGGCAGTTTTGCATTTGGATTCTTCCGTTAGAGGTATCTGCCAATATCCTTTCGTGAGATCTAGGGTGGAGATATACTCTGCTTTACCAAGCGAATCAAGCAATTCATCCACCCTAGGCATTGGATATGAATCAAATCTGGATACAGCATTTACCTTTCGCAGATCCACGCAAAACCTCACCTTCCCATCTGGTTTAGGGACCAACACGATAGAGCTACACCATTCGCTGTGGGACTAATCGATCACGCCCAATTCCAACATGTCTATTATCTCCCTCTCTACCAGGTCTTTTCGGCCCTCTGGCAATCAATAGGGACGGGACCGTACTTTTACGCCAGGTTCTGTCTCAATCCTATGGGACACTAAATCAGTCTGCCCTGGCAGCTCAGAAAAAACATCTGGGAACTGGTCACATACATCAAGTAGGTCTGACCTTTGTTCCGTTGTTAACTGCTCTCCCATGGGAACCTGATGGTCAGTGTACGTACTACCCTTTGGAAGCTTTGGACCCAAATCCGTCTCTCCTTCCCGAGGGTGAATGAACAGCGATCTCATCGTTTTCCAGTGTTTCAGGAGGTTCACGTGGTAGATTTGTTTACCCTTCCTGGACCCTGGTTGAGAGATCTCATAGTTCACCTCCCCGGTGCGGCAGAGAACTTGGAAAGGACCCTGCCACTTCGCAAGGAGTTTACTCTCTGATGTCGGTAGTAGTAGCATCACTTGGTCCCCAGGTTGGAAGACCCTCAAGCGAGCATTTTGGTTGTACTGCCTCTCTTGACGTTCTTGAGCAGATTTGAGGTTTTCCTTCGCAAACCGACCTATCATGTCTAGGCGGTTTCTAAGGTCTATGACATACTGAATGGTATTCTTGGAGGGGGAGGGCTCCTCCTCCCAGGATTCCTTCAGTAGGTCGAGAATACCCAGAGGTTGGCGTCCATATAGGAGCTCAAATGGGGAGAAGCCTGTGGATGATTGGGGAACTTCTCGTACCGCAAACAACAGGAAAGGGAGAAGTTCATCCCAAGCTCGCTTTTCAGTGTCCACAAACTTTCTAAGCATAGTTTTTAAAGTACGGTTAAACCTCTCTACCAATCCATCAGTCTGATGATGGTAGACCGACGTCCGGACGGATTTTACCTCCAATAACTTCAGGACATCCTGCATTAACTTTGCCATGAAATTTGTTCCCTGGTCAGTTAACATTACTTGGGGAAGTCCTACCCTAGAAAACAGTTCTAACAGCCTGTGAGCAACTTGTTTAGCAGTGGCTGATCTCAGAGGGAAGGCCTCAGGATACCTGGTGGCATAATCAACAACAACGAGTATAAATTTATGTCCCTTCGCAGAGGGTTCTAAAGGTCCGACCAGATCTACCCCAATTCTCTCGAATGGGACGGCTACCAAGGGCAGAGGAACCAAAGGAGCCGGCTTCTGTCCTTTTTGGCTAGTTAACTGGCATTCAGGACATGTCTCACATAGTTTCATGATGTCACCATGTATGCCTGGCCAGTAAAACCGGGACGAGATGCGGTCCGTGGTCTTATCTCTGCCCAAATGACCACCCCATGGGAGAGTATGGGCTAGGGTAAACACTGTTTTTTTTTTTTTTCAACTTTCATTTTTTATTTGTGGATATCAGGTATACAGAAACACACCTCCCATAGGCGTACATTACAGATATTCCACTTTTAACAACCGTCAACAATGACAGCATCAGACGAACGACATAAAGGGAAGCAGGACAAGACATACTGGACTCACTGGACTGGTGGGGAGGCACAGAGGGTAGGAGGGGGGGAGGGGGGTGCTCTTGTCGGATTCTGGAGAAGGGTTCCTGCGATCCGATGCGACAGCTTCATGGCACTGCTGACCTTACTGCTTATTGTAACTGCTGAATGGCACTACCTAGTGTATCCCTACGTCGATGTCCTGTCCGTCCCATCCAAGGAGAACGCAATTATGAATATTAATGCAGGATTGTAGCGGCGTCCACCCCTAGGATGTTGGATTGGTCTAGCCACGGGCTCCAGACTTTTAGAAATTTGGTGCCAGAGTCGTTGACCCAACTCGTCAACTGTTCCATCTGGCAGACTTGCCAAATTCGGTTCCTAATTTTGGGGATAATTGGGATCTCATTCTGCTTCCACAATGCTGCGATCTCACATCGGGTGGCGGTCGCGAAGTGCGTGACCAGTTTGTGTGTCGTTCTAGACATTTCCTGAGGCCGTCTGCCCACTAGGAACAGCCACGGGTCCAGGGGGATCTCTAATTCGAGAATCCCTTGCAGCCAGTTTCGAATTGCTTCCCAAATCGGGGCTGCCCTTGGGCAAGACCACAGCATGTGTTTAAGGTCAGCCAATTCCCCGCACTGTTTTGGGCAGAGCGGCGAATAACCTCTGACAAATTTAGCTAATTTCACTGGGGTATGGTACCACCGCATTAGGACCTTATATGCGTTCTCCTTCAACGTGACACATATTGAGCTCTTTGCGGCAGCTTGCAATATGTGGTCCCAGTCTTCGTCCTCTAAACTATCCCCTAGATCTGTCTCCCATTGTCGCATGTATCGCAGTCGAGGACGGTCTATATGAGCCGGACAGACTACCTCCCTGTACATCCGAGATGTCAGTCCCCGTGTGTCCGTTGGTCTGGAACACAGCTGTTCAAAATTAGTTCGTGCAGGACGAACAGGAAATTTGTTATAAAATGCCCTGACCTGGAGGAATCTAAATAATTCTGAATTTGGGAAATTTGATGCCTCTTTAAACCAATCGAACGTCTTGATAGATCCCTTACCCCCCAGGTCCTTTAATCGGTTGTACCCTGCCTGCGTCCACTTTACAAATTTATCGCTCAACAGCCCCGGAGCAAAGTCCGGGTTGCCCCATAGGGGGGTCATTAATGTGTGGGGGGTGGTTAAGTTAGCTTTAAATTTAGATGTCTCCCAGACCGCTAAGGAGTTCGCCACTGCGCAGAGCGGCGTTCCAATGCCTTTTTTGCATCGTTTTGGTAGCCAGATCAAGTTATGGAGTGCAACTGGTGCACAGCATTCTCCCTCCAATTCTGTCCATCTTCTATTTGTGGGGTCCGCATGCCACAGAATGATTTGGGTCAATTGTGCCGCTTTATAGTACGCCATCAAGCAAGGTACCGATAGTCCTCCCTTTGTCACTGGTTTTGTCAGTAGACTTCTTGCAATTCGTGGGCGTTTTTTATTCCAAATGAATTGTATGATGTGAGTTTGAAGGGCTTGGATCTCTGATTTAATTACCGGGATTGGTAGGGTTTGAAACAGATATAATAGCTTGGGCAACAGATTCATCTTTACGCTGTTAATCCGGCCGAACCAAGATACCCCGTAACCCGCCCAAACCCTGAGATCCTCCTTTAACTTCTTCATCATCTTGGGGAAATTTGCCTTATACAAGGTATTGTAATCCCTGGTGATATATACCCCTAAATATTTGATTGCGGAGGTTTGCCATTGAAAATTAAAGTTAAGTTCCAATAGTTTTTCAGTTGGTTTTGGCAAGTTGATATTGAGCGCCTCTGACTTAGCCTGGTTAATTTTGAACCCTGAGACCATGCCAAAGGTGCCCAGGATCTCAAAGACATTGGGCAGGGACGTCAACGGTTTAGAGATGGTTAGGATCACGTCGTCTGCATATAACGCAGCCTTGTGATGTTGCTCTCCCAGTTGGATTCCTGTTATATTGGGGCTTAGTCTGATATGGGCTGCGAGGGGTTCAATACAGAGAGCAAAAAGTAATGGGGACAGCGGGCAACCCTGACGGGTCCCACTGCGAATATTGAATACTTCTGAAGGGAAACCCTGATGTCTTACCCTAGCTGTGGGTCCTGCGTAGAGTGCCATTATTGCCTCTAGGAGGCGGCCCCCGAACCCAAACACTCCAAGCGTCTCTCGTAAGTAGGACCAATCAATACGATCGAATGCCTTTTCGGCATCCAGGCTCAACACCATTGACGGTATGCTTTTCTTTCTCGCCAAATCTATCAGATCAATTACCCGCCTGGTGTTATCTGCTGCCTGTCTGCCTGCGATAAAGCCCACTTAATCCGGGTGGATCAAGCCCGGAAGGACACTACCCACCCTGTTTGCTAGCAGTTTGGAGAAGATTTTTAGGTCCGAATTGATCAGGGAGATTGGCCGGTAGCTCTTGCAGTCTGCCGGGTCCTTACCGGGTTTGTGGATCACTGAGATAGACGCCTGGAGCATCTGGGTCGGGAAGGGCTCTCCCTCCAGGATCCCATTAAATAATTTCAATAGGTGTGGGGCTAGCGTTTTACAAAAAATTTTATAGTACAAATTGGAATAGCCATCAGGGCCTGGAGCCTTAGCTGGTTTGAGGGACTTAATTACCTCTGTTATCTCTTCCAGGGTGAAATCACCCTGTAGGGCCGCCCTTTCAACCCTGCCCAGGGTCGGAAGCTGTGCCTCAGCTAGAAACCTCTGGAGCGTAGCTGATGTTTTTTGATTGTGGGTGACCTTATCGCCATCGTATAGTGTAGCATAATATTGTCGAAACGCTTCCACTATTTGTCTCGGATCGGAGGTAAGGTCACCCCGCTGAGTTTTAATTGCTGCTATCCTAAAATTTGGAAGCTTGTTTCGGAGCTTATTGGCTAGTAAGGTATCTGGCTTGTTGGCTTTTTCATAAAATCTGCGCTTGGACCAGGTCAACTCCCTCTCGGCCTGGGATGATAACACTAGATTAAGTGCCGCCTTAGTATCTAACAATTCCTGCCACGTGTGCTGGTTTTTATCCGCGGAATGCTGTGCAGTGAGGAGTGTTAGTTTCGCCTGCAGCTCTTTTATTTTAGTTGTTTTCTCCCGCTTCCGCTTGCCAGCTATATTCATAAGAAATCCTCTGAGAGTAGCCTTATGGGCTTCCCAGAGTGTGGCTTGCGATTGTACGCTTCCTATGTTTTCCCTAAAAAAATCTTGTATCCGGTCCCGTATCGCCCTTTCGGTAGCGGGGGCCTTGAGAAGAAGCTCGTTGAGCTTCCAGTTTGCTCCGGGTCTGTCGAGCCCAATCAGTGTGCACCTCAGCTCAATAGGCGCGTGGTCGGACCACGAGATCTCGTGGATCTCTGTATGGCCCACCACTGGAACCACTCTGTTTGATATTAGGAAGTAGTCTATGCGGCTATATCTGTCGTGGGGGTGCGAGTAAAAAGTGTATTCCCTGGCAGTTGGATGTTGTTCCCTCCACATATCTGTCAACTGGCAAACCTGGAGGCCGTCGCGTATTGTTAGTAAGTCCTGTCTGTGGGCCGCGTTAGATTGGGTGCATCTGTCCAAGTCAGGGTCTAGTGTCCGATTTAGATCTCCCGCGAGGAAGATACTGCCTTTGGCCAATTTATGTAATTTAGCAAAAAATTGCTCAAAGAAAGCAGGGTCTTGTTCACAGGGTGCGTAGACGGACGTTAATGTGATTTGCTGGCCTTGTATAGTGCCCGTTAAGATCAGGAATCTACCCTGTACGTCAGCATGTTGTTTCTCGATGGTGAAGGCGAGCCTATTATGTATAATAATTGCCACCCCTCTTTTTTTGACATCTGCGGATGCAAGATAATATGTTCTATAACTTTTATCAAGGAACTTTGGGTGGTTTAGACGGGAAAAATGCGTTTCTTGTAGGAAGATAATGTCGGCTTTCCGCCGATTATAGTCCCTGAAAGCAATTCTCCGTTTAGTAGGACTATTAAACCCCTTCACGTTATGGGAAATCATTGTGATATCATTACTCATCTGAGCTGTGTGTTGTGGGTGCGCTGTGTACCGGTCGATGTCTCCGGTGGGTTCTTTGCGCCTGTTGGTTCTGTCTCCGGCTATCCGCTCGCATCTTCCCTTCCAGTGTCAACGGAGCTGTATCTGTGGCGGAGGGGAGAAGGGGACTGACACACAAGGGGTGTGGGGAGGGGAACGTATACACACACAAAAAGACAGATATTAGAACAATGGTCACATGACTTAGGTACCAGTACCGCAGTCCTGTGATCCTAGCCCTTGGGTAAACGGCGGGGGAGCTCTTCCGCCCTCCCTTCTGGCATCCCTCCCCTTCCCATGCCGCCTCCCCCTCCCAAGGGGCTTCGTCAGTAACCACTAGCCTAATCCCGGCTAGTCCCGACTTGGAGTACATGCGGAGGTCAAGGCAGGTTTATAACCCCCTGTCCCTCTCCGAGTAGCTGACAGAAGCTATAGACAGAACGTATAACCTCAACTAGAACTTTAACTTTAACAGCACCCCTTAGCAGCATCTTGCCCCTAGTCTCGGGCACTGGCCCCTGCTTTTCTCCTCTGTTTCCCTATCTTTTAGGGATTCCTACCACTAATCAGCCATCGCAGCTCCCTCCACTCCTTTTTTCATGATCTTCGCTATAGGTTTGCGCTACCCCCCTCCTTTTGACCTCAACCTTGCCTGGGGAAGGTCCCCAATATCTGCTCCCTTTCGCCACCTACCTCCCTTCTTGCTGTTTCGTTTACTTTTATCCTTTTTCGTCTGTGGGCTCCTCCCCTCTGTGCTCCTTTGCGCCCCCTTCCTTTCTTAACTTACCACTTCCTTCTACATACTACACTTTCTGCAATATCCTTTCTCTCTTTTCTTGCTAGCCCTTCTCGACTACTACCTCCGCTCCTTCACTCCCTCTGCATTCCTCTCACCTTCTACCTCTCTCTTGTCTTGCTCTATATACACGTCCCCCTTCTTTTCACGCTACCTGCTTCCGCCCTTCTTGTCCTTCTTCTCTGCTGCTAATCACATCCCCCTTCCAACGTCTTACTTCCACTGATCCTGCTCTTACTCTTTTCCCCCTCCACCCCTTCTTATCCTGACTCCTACCAATCTATCAGCCCTTCCTCTGCTACTTACGCCTGGCCCTCGTAACCTTCTCCCAATTCACTATAGTGGACGGCGCAGCCTGCAGCTGCTCCCTCCCTCCATACTATCTCTGTGTCTCTATGTCAGTCTCGCTCCCTATTCATGGGGCTGTCTCTCAGCGGCTGTGTTATATTCTTCTGCCGTCTATTGCGCCCGTGCACCTGTGATTCCTGCTCTCGCGTGGCTGTCTCCTCTGGGGCTGTGATGGCATCCATGCGCCGTCCCTCTGTATTGGCCGCGCAACTTCCGCCTCTCGTAAGATGGCCGCCTCTAATCCCGCCTCTTCCGGTGACGGTGTTCCTCCTCCGCCATCTTGGATTGGGCTGACCTTCGAGGCGGACGCATCTGAAGCCGCTCCTCCAGCTCGATCCGATTTCCCGCCTGGTAAGGGATTCCCGCCTTCTCCTCAACCGCCTTCTGCGTTTCACGCTGGGGGACCTTCCATCGCTGGTTTAGGCGCCATGACTGAACCATGAGGTGAGTAAAAAGTCTTGTTGATTTTTCCTTTTCAGGTTACTTTGCAACTTTGTTTTTACCCCGGTGCCAGTCTTTACGAGTTTCTCTTGCGCGGGGGGGTCCTGGCATACAAAATTTTTCAGTGCCAATGCTGGGGCTGGTGCAGCTTAAACGGGGTAACAGTAGTAAAAAAACTTTTTTTTGTTTTTAATATTATAACTTTGCAACTTCAGGGTTTTGATGTAACCTGGTGGGGTAGTAGTGACCGTCTCACTCGGTCTCTCCTCTGGGTGGGCTTCCCACTGTGGTCCACGCTGGGCCCATCACTGGGGGGTCTGGTTCAGCAGTTGTGGCACCAGGGACAGGCCCCAGCCCCAGCCTCTGAAGGAATTTATTTCCCTCCTCAGGGGCTTTTAGATGAATAGGGCGGCCATTTCGAATCACCATGAGACCGAAGGGAAAAGTCCAGCGGTATCTGACCGCCTTGTCCCGCAGTACCCTGGTGATGGGCCACAGGTCTCTTCGGCGAGCCAGCGTGATGGGTGAGATGTCTTGAAACACCGCGATTTTAGCCCCTTCAAACTCCATGACAGGCGTATTTCTAGATTTCTGCAGGATCTCTTCCCGGGTGCGGTAATAGTGCAAACGCACTATGATGTCCCGTGGTAACTCATTGGGTTGGGGTTTAGAACGCAGCGCCCGATGACACCGGTCCATTAGTAATTTATCTTTAGGGGCCTCCGGGCAAACGTGCGCCAACCACCGCTCCACGAACTCCTCGCAGTCCACTATATCTTCTGGGATCCCGCGGAGACGCACATTGTTACGGCGATCCCTATTCTCCGCGTCCTCCTGCCGGTCGCGGAGTTCATTTATCTGGGACTGCAGGTCTGCCGTTACTTTGGAGCTTTTTTGTATAGCCTTAGAGTTCTTGTCGACCCACACTTCTAGTTCTTGTGTGCGGGTCCCCAGGCCTCCCACTTCTTTAGCTAAGGCTCTTATTTCTGCTTGTAAGACGTCCTTTAAGTCCTGATATAGCCTTTCAATGTCGCATCGCCTGACCGGCAGGAGCCCTTGGTCGTCCGGGTTTCCCTCACCATCCGACTCGGAACCTGTTCTTGATGCGGGGGCCATTGCTGTCGCTGCCCTGCGGGCTCTCCCTGCGTTAAAATATTCTGGGAGCCCCCGTTTTCCGGGGGTTTTCGTCGACTTCTTCGACATCCTGGGGTCAACTTGCAGCTCGTGAGGTATTTTTCTCCGAATTTAGTGCACTATTGCGTTCTATCTGGTTATTTCTGTTGGAGAGGGGCACAGAGCTATAGAATTATGCAACCATGCTCTCCAACCTCGCGCATGCGCTCTCGGTAAACACTGTTTTAATCAACCCTTTAGGGACTAGCATCTGTCGAATGACCTCCCCTGTTTGTGTAACCTTATTCACACGATATAGTATGTCATTCAACAGTTCAAAATGTGGAAACACTTTTACACCTTGTTCATCTATTATCTTGTTGTTGACCTGTACCACCTTCTCATATTGTCTAGCCAGAGCTGGGTCCTCCCTCTGCCTCTGACGGAAGTCAGGAAGATCCAGATCTGGCAACACTCCCGTATCTATCTGTTCCCCACCTGGTCATCCCCGGCCATGACCTGCAGTCCTTTGGGCTGACTAATGTTACCAAAAGTCCCAGCCTTTCTTAACCAGTCCTCTTTTTCCGCACGTCTCTGTTTATGTGTCTTTGGGACATGGTGTCTACGGGGGAAAATCTCTGGGGAAAAAGGGAACAAGTCTCCGGGCTTCTCCGCTACCAGAGAAGTAGGCTCCGTAGGAGTAGGGGCCAACAATGTTTCGAGGTAGGGCCAGTCTCGGCCAAGTAGAACAGGAGCAGGTAGCCAGGGAGCAACTCCCACTAGTAGGCTAGCCTCTTGATCCTGGATACGCAGTGTAACGTTCGCCGTCGGGTATCTCTTTGTATCCCCATGGATACACTCGATATTCCAAGGAGAGTCATAAGATAGTCTATTGCTTGGAATTAGGCCCTCTAGGATCAGGGTTTTTCCAGAGCCTGAGTCCAGCATGGCGTTTACTTTTGTCCCCTCCAGAGATGCTGGGACTAACCACGGATTGTGGTCCCCTCGGAGACAAGCTGTGGCAGTGGTTCTGCCATATGAACAGTCCATCTCCTGAGTCCGCAAACTCGGTCGTCCGCGGAAGCTCTCGACGGGGCTCGGTGTTTGGACCTCTCCGCTGTTGGATGGGGTCCTCCCTTCTGGTTGGTGGGGTTATCCTCTCCACCGGGTGGGTGACAGGAGTCCAGGTTCTCGGGGAATACTGTGGGTGGCGGCCTCCCTTGAGTGATCCAGTGGCCTCGGACCCAGGATGGGCTTCTCTGCGGGAGTTTGTACCAGGAACCCTCCGAGATGGGAAAGGGTCTTCCGATCGGGTTAACTGGATCTCCCGAGCTGGCGGGTTGTAGACCCCTCGATTGTCTGCTCTCCTGACTCTAGTATCACCGGAAGCAACTGATGTTTGCACCGGCCGTTCCCAGCTATCCTGTTGGGTGTCGTCGCCCAGGAAGTTTTCCACCAAGCGGACCGCTGAATCCAGGGAAAATGCAGCGTGTCTTTTTACCCAGGAGCGGGAGGAGGGGGGCAGTATCTGTATGAACTGCTCGAGCACAAACTGTTCAAGGATCTCTGCCTTGTCATGTTTTCCCGGTTGTATCCACCTGGTACATACACTGGCGACACACTTTATTCGAGCTCGGCTAGTCCCACGAATTTGGGTATACCCGGGTGTATTGAGGTTTGTGACTGTTTTCTGCCCGAGTGCATTGGGTTATTTTCCATGCAGGGATTGAAGCATTTTATTCCCGCTGGCTGCAATACTGCACAGTATATATATATATATACTGCATTACAATTCATGAATTTATGCCATCTGGTAGACACGTGAAGCATTGCAGCCTATTAAATCCTAATCATTATCATTTAACAGATCAGCCGCCCGTCAGCCAGGCATGAACCCAGGCTGGGAAGGCAAACGCAACGGGGCTTGCCAGAGGTGAGGAGCGGCGCATTCCAGGTATCTGCCAGGTACATACTGGGTATTTGCTCGAATAAAGTGTGTCAGTGCAGTAAGTCTACTAAGCGGTGGGCTACAACCCGGGGTCTGTCTCGGTTTGTATATTTCACTGTCCGGAACCGCTGTCGGTAGGTCTCTGGCGTGAGGCCTAGGCGATCCAGAATAGCAACCTTTAGTTTCTGATAGTCCATGGCCTCATCCGCTGGAAGAGCCTGGTAGGCTGCCTGAGCTTCCCCTATGAGGAGTGGAGCCAGAGTCTTTACCCAGCGATCAACTTTACAGCCGTGGGCCGTGGCTACCCTTTCAAAAGTGAGGAGAAATGCCTCTGGGTCTTCGTTTGGCTTCATTTTAGGCAGCATCACCGGTGGGTTATTTGGAATCCCTGGTCTGCCTGGGGTTGGGCCTTCGACCAGCAGTTGTAGTAGCTTTTCCTCTCGCCGGGCCTGTTGCTCATATTGCTGGGCTTGTCGCTCAGCTTGCTGGGCTTGTCACTCATCTTGCTGGGCTTGTCGCTCTGCTTGCTTCTCTGCTAGCTGGAGCTGTTGCTCAAGGAACTGAGAAAAAAAATTCTCCATTTTTTTTTTGTGTGGCCCTTCAGGTACAGGGGCCGTCCGACGTCCCACTTCTGACACCACCTGTGGCAGGACGGCCTGTAGCCGAGGTCAGGGAACAGTCCACACGTATAGTTTCAGGATAAATAAAAATGTTCAGTGGCTTTATTTCTCCACAGTAACATAACATGCGGGTACACTGTCCCTTTAACAGAATAAATCCTGCTCCACTTTGGGAGAAAAACTGACTAATAACACAGCAGACCTATCTAGCAGGCTGGCTGGCTAAACCAGAACCAAACCATATGGGTACTTTAAGCAGTCAGTAAACAAATGAATAATTCTTACTTTAGTTGAAGTAGTCTTTGGTGAAATCCCTCTGGCTAAGGGCTCACGCAGCAGTGTGCTTCTCTCTCTCTCTCTCTCTCTCTGGCAGCTACTGCTAGTCACATGATCCTTTATCTACCTTGCTGGCTCTCAGGTGTCAGCTAAAGAGTTCTGATTTCCTAACTTCCACCTGAGTTAACCCTTATGAGTGCTGGATGAAGCCCTCAGACATATGTCTCCCAGGCGTAACTGATTGGAGTTGACTTCACTCTGTCACACGAGGAATACGAGGTTCACTCTCTTTTGGATTCTCGCCTATCCAGGGGTCAGCTCCAGTTCTTGGTACAGTGGAAGGGCTTTGGCCCTGAAGAGAGATCCTGGGTTCCTTCAAAGGACATTCATGCCCCGGCTCTTCTTAAGTCCTTCAGGAAAAAGTTTCAAGAGAAACCGTTCTTGGACCGTCCTGAGGCCGTTCCTGAAGAGGGGGGTACTGTCAGGAATCGGCGTTCTCCACGCTCCTCACACAGAGCAGTCCCTCCCCGCAGGGAGCCCCTGGACACACAAAACAATCCTGCCTTACCGGCCTCCACGGCTCCCCGCCCCTGCCGCCGTCGCGGGATCACTCCCCTCGGCGATTCCTCTGTACAGCGCCGCGTGCGTCCACGCCCTCCTGCACGCACACCTGCACCATCCACTGGCTCGGTTCACGCGCGTACATTAGTTACGGAGCACGCTCAGTCTGCACACTCTTCTTCCCATCCCCCGGACCTTAGGCTCCGCCCCCGCACACTGCACGAGCATACTCAGGTTACCAACAAGACTCACCTGGCCTGTTATGCCTGCACCAATCTGCAGTGTCTCCCTGTAGCTCTTCCTGTCCCGACTCCATTCCTAATTGGACCTTCCTGCTTTATCTAGCTCCTCTCTGCTCTCAGTCTTTGCTCGACATAGTCTCTGTATGGAAGTACTTCTGGATTCTCTCAGTGTTTTCACAGGTTCTGACGCGGCTTGTACGACTACCCCCTCTGGCTATCGATCTCGGCACTCCTTGGACAACGCTCACTCTGGTAACCCCTTGAACACGGCTTGGACTACGACCTATCTCCACTCTTCTCTCCCTGACCTCGGCAAAGCATTCATCACTCTATCTCTACAACCGGTACCGGCAAGTATTGTCTACCTTACTACACCTGGCCTGGCAACACTTTATACCACACTCCGGACACGCTCCCTTTGCTGCGGGTGCGTGTATTACCACTTCCCCCTTCAGCTCAGGGGACGGGTCTGGTCTGCGGGCAGTACCGGCGTAACAGTGAGACAGGGTGGGAGGGAGACAGGGTGAGACAGGGTGGGAGGGAGACAGGGTGAGACATTTGGGAGACAGGGTGGGAGGGAGACAGAGGGAGACAGGGTGGGAGGGAGAGAGGGAGAGAGGGTGAGACATTTGGGAGACAGGGTGGGAGGGAGACAGGGTGGGAGGGAGGGAGGGAGACTTGGTGGGAGGGAGGGAGACAGGGTGAGACAGGGTGGGAGGGAGACAGGGTGAGACAGGGTGGGAGGGAGGGAGACAGGGTGGGAGGGAGGGAGACAGGGTGAGAGGGAGACAGGGTGGGAGGGAGGGAGACAGGGTGGGAGGGAGGGTGAGACAGGGTGGGAGGGAGGGAGGGTGAGACAGGGTGGGAGGGAGGGAGGGTGAGACAGGGTGGGAGGGAGGGAGGGTGAGACAGGGTGGGAGGGAGGGAGGGAGAGACAGGGTGAGAGGGAGGGAGGGAGAGACAGGGTGGGAGGGAGGGAGGGAGGGAGAGACAGGGTGGGAGGGAGGGAGGGAGAGACAGGGTGGGAGGGAGGGTGAGACAGGGTGGGAGGGAGGGTGAGACAGGGTGAGAGGGAGGGTGAGACAGGGTGGGAGGGAGGGTGAGACAGGGTGGGAGGGAGGGTGAGACAGGGTGGGAGGGAGGGTGAGACAGGGTGGGAGGGAGGGAGACAGGGTGGGAGGGAGGAAGACAGGGTGGGAGGGAGGAAGACAGGGTGGGAGGGAGGAAGACAGGGTGGGAGGGAGGAAGACAGGGTGGGAGGGTGGGAGGGAGGATAGACAGGATGGGAGGGAGGAAGACAGGGTGGGAGGGAGGAAGACAGGGTGGGAGGCAGGGTGGGAGACAGGGTGGGATGGTGGGAGACAGGGTGGGAGGGAGGGAGACAGGGTGGGAGGGAGGGAGACAGGGTGGGAGGGAGGGAGACAGGGTGGGAGGGAGGGAGACAGGGTGGGAGGGAAGGAGAGAGGGTGAGACAGGGTGGGAGGGAGGGAGACAGGGTGAGACAGGGAGGGAGGGAGACAGGGTGGGGGAGACAGGGAGACAGGGAGTTAGAGAGACACCCACCCACTGACACCCCCCCCCCCACTGATACACACACACACTGATACACCCCCACCCCCACTGATACACACACACACCCCCACTGATACACACCCCCCCACTGATACACACACACCCCCCACTGATACACACACACACCCACTGATACACACACACACACCCCCACTGATACACACACACACACACACACACACACACACACACACACACACACACACACACACACTGATACACCCCCCCACCCCCACTGATACACACACACACACCCCCACTGATACACACACACACCCCCACTGATACACCCCCCCCCCACTGATACACACACACCACTGATACACACCCACTGATACACCCACACACCCAGTGATACACACACACACACCCACTGATACACACACCCACTGATACACACACCCACTGACACCCACACCCACTGACACACACATCCACTGACACAGACACAGACACACACCCACTGACACACACACACACACACACACACACCCACACACACACTGACACCCACACACACCCACTGATACACAGATACACACACACACACACACACACACACACACACACACACACACACAGATACACACACACACAGATACACACACACACACACACACACACAAATACACACACACAAATACACACACACTGATACACATACACACACACACACTGATACACACACACACACACACTGAAACACACACACACTGATACACACACACACACTGATACACACACACAGAGATACACCCCGCCTCCCCCTGCACCGCGCAGCAACCACTGCCCGCCCCCGAGCCCATCTCCCACACCAAGGGGACGGGGGGGAAGTGAGCGCCGGGGGGCAAAGCTGTGAGCGACGGGGGACAAAGCTGTGAGCGCCGGGGGGGCAAAGCTGGGAGCGCCGGGGGGGGCAAAGCTGTGAGCGCCGGGGGGACAAAGCTGTGAGCGCCGGGGGGGCAAAGGTGGGAGCGCCAGCGGGGCAAAGCTGTGAGCGCCGGGGGGGGGGCAAAGGTGGGAGCGCCGGGGGGCAAAGGTGGGAGCGCCGATGGGGCAAAGGTGGGAGCACCGGGGGACAAAGGTGGGAGCGCCGGGGGGCAAAGGTGGGAGCGCCTATGGGGCAATGATGGGAGCTCCGGGGGGGCAATGATGGGAGCGCTGGGGGCAAAGGTACAAGGTGGTACAAAGGTAGGCGCACCCCCGCTACCACCTCCTATTACCCCCCCTGGCTGGGACCCGGAGCAGACACGTGTGCTTTGCACAAAGCGGAAGTCACGCCCCCGGCTTCCTCTGACCTGCCTGCAACCAATCCCCTGCGGGCCGGCCGGCATTCTAAGTCCCGCCCCCGGCATCATCATTCATCCAATCCCCTGCGGGCCGGCCGGCATTCTAAGTCCCGCCCCCGGCATTCTCCTTCATTCAGTCTCCCCGGCAGCATTCACACACACACATAGAAAATACTTACCGGCCGCCGCATTCTCCTCACCGCCGCTGCCCCGCAATACCGGGACCAGGGACAAAAACCGGGACATAACCAAGACGGAGCTAAAATCAGTACAGGGCAGAAAAAAACGGGACTGTCCCGGCAAAACCGGGACGAATGGTCACCCTACTTACAGACTATTCACTTGAGTGGACCATAAAGTGTCTTATAGAGGGAACTCTAAGGTGTCTTAAGATGCATTAAGATATATTATGTATGTAAATATTTATTTATATAGCGCTTTATAAGAGAGGCAATACAGTACAGAGAATTATAGTACAATAAGTGCAACAAACAAAATCAGACAATAGGAAAGGAAATCCCTGGCCTGCAGAGCTTACAGTCTTAATGCTAGATCCATGGAACTCTGTTGTGTTTACGCTAATAACGGGACATTCCTGAAATTGGTACCTGACCCTGTGTGGTAGGCAGAGACACAGGGGCAGTGCCTGCCAATATCATAAAGAGCAGTGCACTTCCTATTTAGTAGAAGTGTGTGTCAGAGTTAAGAGTTCAGTCCAGAGTTAGAGTCTGCTGAGTCTGTCACCTGGCTGGCCCAGGGTGACAGAGAGAGCCTATATCAATTGGCCGTTGGAGAAGGGGAGCCATCAGCCTCTGAGTAGAGCTGATGCAACCTTAGTTAGGGAGGTGGACCAATTCCTCTCACCCTGTTTAGGGGGCGAGGGAAGAGCTAGCCCCACCCTGGGTGCCCTTGACCTGGGGTGGTGGCAGGGACACAGAGACCATCCTGAGGGAGAGCAGTCCTGTGTGGAGGAAGACACCCTGTACCTGATTGACAGTCTTGTTGCTGCTATTCTGCTGCTGTGAATAAAGAGCTGAGGCTACTTTTAAAGATATACAGTGTGAGACTGGAATCTCTCATCCCCGAGGGGGGGGGGGGGGACTCTCTGGAAGGATTCCACCCGTATTCCTGGGGCTCAGAGATGGAGGCGCTGCACCATTACATACATAGTTACATAGTTACATAGTAGATGAGGTTGAAAAAAGACGTACGTCCATCAAGTTCAACCTATGCTAAATTCAGACAACAGATACTTTATATCAATATCTATACTTACTTATTGATCCAGAGGAAGGCAAACAAAAAACCCCATTAAGGGGAAAAATTAATTCCTTCCTGACTCCAAGAATTGGCAATCGGATTAATCCCTGGATCAACATCCTTCCCATATATACTTATTTGGTATATCCCTGTATACCTTTCCCATCTAAAAAGATGTCCAACCTTTTTTTGAACAAATCTATTGTATCTGCCATCACAGTCTCCATGGGTAATGAGTTCCACATTTTAACTGCCCTTACTGTAAAGAACCCTTTCCTTTGTTGCTGGTGAAATTTCCTTTCCTCCAACCTTAAGGGATGGCCCCGAGTCCTTTGTACTGCCCGTGGGATGAATAGTTCTTTTGAAAGCTCCTTGTATTGTCCCTGAATATATTTGTATATAGTTATCATATCCCCTCTTAGACGCCTCTTTTCTAATGTAAATAAATCCAATATAGCTAGCCTCTCCTCATAAGTTAGAATGTCCATCCCCTTTATTAATTTGGTGGCTCTTCTCTGCACTCTCTCTAGTTCCATAATGTCTTTTCTTAGGATTGGTGCCCAAAATTGTACTCCATATTCAAGGTGTGGTCTTACTAATGCTTTGTAAAGGGGCATAATTATGTCTACTTCCCTTCCATCCATTGCCCGTTTGATGCAAGATAAGATCTTGTTTGCCTTTGCAGCTACTGCATGACATTGGGCACTATTGCTAAGCCTGCTGTCTACAAGCACCCCTAAATCCTTCTCCATCAAGGATTCCCCCAATATATCTCCATTTAATTTGTAAGTCGCCTTTTTATTCTTGCATCCCAAATGCATAACCTTATATTTATCTGTATTAAACCTCATTTGCCATTTACCTGCCCACGTTTCCAGTCTCTCCAAGTCCTTCTGAAGAGAAATTTCATCCTGCTCTGATAAGACGGAGGCATTCACCCCAGAAACCTGATCCTGTCATCCCCCATACCATCGCGGGAGACTCAGGCCCCCCTGTTGCCAGCAGGTATGCACCACACTCAGACACATAGCCAGACCCTAGTACAGAGGAGGGGGGCCCGATCTGCGATTGGCCCAGGGAAGGGGGGCTACATTGGGAATCGATGTTATTTTTCTTCATATTAATGGGTATCCTCAAAGCTAATGATATGCCAAAATGACGTCCATTAGCAAAACTACAATTGTTTCTTCACTTTTTCTGCTTGATGAATAGGGTGACCAGATTTCGAAAATGAAAAACCGGGACACCTTAAAAAATAATTTATTAAACAAATTACATCACGTGACACCCCCCGTTGCCATGACAACAAGACACTCTGATGCCCCTGCAGTGTTAGTGTGTATAGAGGTGGGGGCTTTGCTTGGGCCCTTCAACTCTTACAGCCAGGGCATTATTGGCCAGGAATGCCCAGTTCGGAGGGGATTACTACTTCAAAATGTATTTGATTCGTAACAACATCAAAAAACTCTAATACCAATAACTAACAACCACAGACAATGATAATCTAAACCATCAAATAAAATGTCTACGGCCCTTGTTCAAGCATGTTTGCGGTACTTACCAGATAAATCAGTGCCTGCAATCCACGACTGTATCCGCCTCTCCGAGCGTCTGAAAGCAATCCAGCGTTCCTGGTGTGTGGCTGAAGAGGTGAGGGACTCCCTCCTCTCAAACGGAAAAGAAGAGCGAAAAATAGAGTTGGAACATACCTATCATACAGGGATGAGAGAGAGAGACAGAGAATGAGAGAGAGACAGAGAATGAGAGAGAGACACAGAGAGAGAGAGACAGAGAATGAGAGAGAGACAGAGAGAGGGACATAGGGAGAGAGAGACACAGAGAGAGAGAGACAGACACACAGAGAGAGAGAGACAAAAGTAATGTACTGTATAACCATTATACCGTACCCCCTAGTATTCGTGTAATCATTGTCCCACACCCCCTTTTACTCACGCTTTGGCAATACTGAAATGTTCTTTTGACAGAGACACACAGAGAGAAACAGAGACACACAGAGAGAGACAGAGACACAGAGAGAGAGACAGAGACACAGAGAGAGAGACAGAGACACAGAGAGACACACAGAGAGAGACAGAGACACACAGAGAGAGACAGAGACACAGAGAGAGAGAGACACGGGCCTATTTAGTAAGCGTCGATAAGGCTGCGTCTATAGTATTTTAGACGGAGGGAAGGCACACACGCTGCAATACACTTGCTGAAGCCTGAGCTTTTTTATGGCTTTGCAGGGTATGCAGCGGGTGCGATTGGGGGCGTGGCAATAAATATTTGGAGGCGTGGCAATAACGTTCCGGCGCGGACGTCACTTCCCTACCTCACATCCCGATCCACCGGCATTTTTTCAGATGCAGCATCTGAAGCACTGTGCAGACAAGAAGAAAAATGCACACAATGCGCACCAGAGATTAAAATATAGTAAATTATTTATTAATAAAACAAGAAATAACCGAGGAGGATCCAACCCCACCTCAGTACTTTCTTCTCGTTGCTATTGCCACACTATACGTCCTGACGCCGGAAGGGAAGTTGGTACGCGACTAAGACGAGACACCGGATTTACAGTGGAACCACAACATACCACAGATTGCTGGAGGACCACACTGCGAGGGGCGCAGCCTATCGAGTTTCCCGGTCATCGTCCAAAGTCTGGAGCTGCGGAGTGACCACCGGATTACCACGGAGCCCGAGCCTGTCTCACACAATGCTTTTACCAAACGGATGTTTGTGAGTTTGCTATTTTTATCTTGTCCAGGAAATGAAATTGTTAAACCGAATTTACACTTGGAGCGGGCGCTTTCTCTTCTTTTTGTTTAGATATCTATCGAGGAGGTGGTTGTTTCCCTGAAGAGAGCTGCCAGGGCTCCAGAGGACGCCCGAATTGGATCCTTTTATGATTGAGTTATAACATAGCTATTAGAGCTAGGTTTCTGGACTTTTATTGTGTTTAGGCATAGTGTTTATTATTTTTTTATTACAGCTACTTTTTAGTAATTGCACTGTTATTAATTCTGACCACTAATTCTCACTGCCATTATAATCTCTCTCTAGCCACAACCAAATTGCTATATCAGCTATATTATTTATTGGTTATACCAGGGGAGCACAAACTTTTGCAGCTCGCCCCCCTGCCGGTGCTCGCGCCCCCCCACCTTACCTTGATGCGGCGTCATGTGACCTGCAGCGGCATTTGACGAGGGTGACGTCACATGACCCCGCAGCGTAATTTAACATACTGTGCTATATCTATGCACACACAGCTGTCTCTAGGCATAAAACACATCCACACCGGGGGAAGGACCAGCACAGATAACATTCCAAGAGACACTGTTTTTAAGTATACCTTTTGCTTGCTTCATTCATTGTAACATCGCCGGAAGAAGAGATCAGTGTATCTCGAAAGCTCGCACAAATAAAAGCATTTTGTTAGCCACAGAACGGTATCATCTATTTATTTTTTGATTATTGAAGCTCGGCTAACACAGTACTGATACCTCTATATATATATATATTGCGCGCGCACACACACATATAACGTTTTATCCAACTTTTTCATTTATCATTTGTAGAGAAAATGAACAATGTCGCCAGAAGTGCTATTTTTCAAAATGTAACATCTCTACTAATTAGTGTAAAATGATACTTCATATAAAGCAGGTTATGGGACCCATTATAAAATGACCTTCATGTTTCTTATCACATCCCAGTATATGGATACTTTCTATTATCACAAGCTGCTAACATGTGACAGGGCTCAGAGTCTGAGCTCAGAATGTGACACACAGAACATTCTCATTACAAAAAATATTGTGTTGATTTCTGACCTGACTGCCGTGGTTACAGCTCAACCACTCTGTTCTACTGTATGTCACCACTTTCTGCCACAACCAGCTGACGGTGGATCTGCAAGGAGTTCAACGCTCATTGGCATCACATCTGTTGCTTGGTTGACGTATCATTTCTCCAGCTTTTAATTGTATTGTTTTTAAATAGATTATATTTATTTAGTTGAATAGATATTTATTTAGTTTAATAGATATTTATTTAGTTTAATAGATTATATTTCTTAGTTTAATAAGTTATATTTCTTAGTTTAATAAATTATATTTCTTAGTTTAATAAGTTATATTTCTTAGTTTAATAAGTTATATTTCTTAGTTTAATAAAATATATTTCTTAGTTTAATAAGTTATATTTCTTAGTTTAATAAGTTATATTTGTTAGTTTAATAAATTATATTTCTTAGTAAATAAGTTATGTTTCTTAGGTAATAGATTATATTTGTTAGCACAGTAGATTATATTTACTAGTATTTAAGTCTCCCCCTCAGTGCCCCATTAGGACCCGTGCGCATATTTCACATCTTTTCGGAGTCGCTTATTTTTTAGACCCTCGGAGCCGAAACCTAAAGGGGTCAGCTAAGAAAGTTCGGATCAAGAGGAGCCGCACAGCTTAAAGACAGAACATTTCCAAGGGAGATGGAGACAATTTGGGTAAGATCTGATTAAAGGACATCCTTTGAGGAAGGAAAGGGTGACGGGGGAGTCTAAGAGGGGGGTGAGAGAGCAAGGTGGTGTGTCAGATTGGGGCAGAGCAAGAGAACGCAAAAATGATGGGGATTTGCTGCACACCAAAAAAAAACAATAAGTAGTGATACTTTTACCGGTGCCCCTTCGTCTCAGGGAAGACCGGCATTTCGTCCAATGGATACAATATGATTGATGGGAAAGGGCACACGGATTTGAATAAAAAAAGATAATTTATTGTGCCACAGACTACAATGTTTCGGCTGCTGGCCTTTCTTTGCTGGATTTAGTGGGTTTAGCCACTTTACCTGAGAAAGACCAGCAGGCCGAAATGTTGTTGTCTATGGCAGTGCAAGAGAAAACAGGTTGGGGGGGGTGGGTTCTCGCAAAGTCGCCGACCCATGGGTGAGTGTCCCCGGTGGAAACTAGTCCTGGACCCCGGGAAAGCTGTCTGTGGCCCATACAAGCTGAGTAACATGTAAAAAGGACACATGTATGTTCAGAATGAGTTAGCATGGTATTTTGAGAGGCACCATAGCAGGTCAGTGCAAGTCAGTGCAGAGCACTGCAAGGTCAGTCAATATGAGGAAGGGTCCGATGGAGGAGTTGGAGGGTCCCAGAATTTCTCTTAAAGCAGGGGTGCGCAAATCAAGGGGCACGACATTTTCTTGGGAGGAGGGGCTCGGCGCTTACAGAGGCCCCTCGCTCTTCCCCACAGCATTTAAATTAAATGCCGGAGATCGCGCGCAAGGCCTCTGTAAGTTCCCTTTCCTTGTCTCCGGCGGCTTCTGGCGACAGCAACGTTGCGTCACATGATGTGGCATTGCCATAGCAACGTGATATCACATGACGTCGTTACATCAGAACGTCGGAGACAAGGTGGGGAAGGTGGAGGGGGGAGCAGGGGGAAAAGGTTGTGCAACCCTGTCTTAAAGCATTGCCTTGCATACAGATCAGAGGCCAAGAATGGATATGGATATCCGATGTGAAGCCGGAAATAAGACAGAAAAGACCGTTTCGGGGGAAGAAGGTGAGTGATGAAATAGCCGTCACTGTGTAACTCTTCCAATTACCTGCAACTTCATGCAGAGAAATAGCAACGCTTGTTTTTAACGTGCTAAGCGCCTAATGGGGAATTCAACTGCTGAGAAGTTAAGGGAGTTACTAACCCAAACTCAGCAACGTTTCTGTGTCTCTGTGATAACTCCCCCAGGACATGCCTGAAAACCAGAGGTAACTCAATGTATTTTTGATAAATAGAAACATGACCTTCTGGGGAGGGGTATATAATGGGTACTGGGCCTGGTGAGGTGGGTATAACGGGTACTGGGCCTGGTGAGGTGGGTATAATGAGTACTGGGCCTGGGGAGGGACGTATAACAGGGTACTGGGCCTTGGGAGGGTTGTATAACTGGGTACTGGGCCTGGGGAGGTGGGTATAACGGGTATTTGCCCTGTGGAGGGCGGTATAACGTGGTATTGGGGATGGGGTATAAGTGGCACAGGAGCTCTTGCGATACAGAGTATCACTGTCCCTGGTTACAAACACTTCATGTCTCCTGCAGATCAGGACACGCACGAAGGTGGTGCCCTTTGTGCCACCAGACGACGAGGCGGGCTACGAGGCGGACGACGAGGCATACGACAAAGCGGGCGTCAAGTGGAACAATGAGGTAGGCTACAAGGCGGCCGATGACGCAGACGTGGTGTACGATGACCAAGGAGCATAAAATAAAATAATAAAATAAACAGTGGCGTAGATATCGGGGCTGCAGGGGGTGCGACTGCACCCCAGCGCGACGCAAAATAAAAATAAAAGGGCGCCAAAATACTGGATAAAAAAAAGAATAATAATTTTAAAAAAAAGATAAATAAATAAAATAATAAGAGGAAAAAATAATAATGATTATTAATGCGCCCCTAGGACCTCTGCGCGCTAGGCGACCGCCTAATGGCCGGCCGGCCCTGCGAGGTATGCGGGAGGAAAAGGGGTGAATGGGATAGATATGCAGCAGGGGGATGGGGGAGCAGGTGAGTTATACACAGGGGCACAAGGGCCCCATCACCCGCATCTCTATATACTGAGTGTGCCCCTGTGTATAACAACGCTGATCTGTGCTGCTCCATCTGATCTCACTGCGCAGTGATCCAGGGACCATCCGATCGCCATTTAATGGGGTCAGGAAGGAATTTTTTTCCCCCATTGCACAGCAGGGGTTATGTTTCGCCTTCCTCTGGATCCCAGCAACAAACTGCCCTTTGTGCATGAATTATCAGTGAGATCTTTATACACCCTGCATTGGTCTTCACCCCTTTGCTGCCGGAGGGGCCTGCAATGCATTGCTCTGAGTGTTACTATATCGCTCTGCAATGTGCTGCAGGCCCCTCCCAGCAAAGAGATTCATTATTTCAATAAAATACTCTCTTTAATCAAACCTATGTGTAGTGTCTTTTCTATCCGTTGTATCTATTGCTAACAGCTCAGTGATTCTTCCCCAGGACGCTGCACTAGTGTCACGCTGCCAAGCCCGGGTGTGAGGGAGATTTATAGGGTCACATATACACTTCTGCCAAAACACGAGTGCAAACAGGAAGCCCCTCTGATCTCATATCTTTTATTACACAAAACGGTATCTAAAAAGGTAAAAATAACATACATGGGATTCTGCTACAAATATCTCTCTAATTACAAACCAATTAGCAAATCATTCAGATTAGTCGAGCGAAAAGAAAGGGTTAAGTATCTCATGTACAGTATATGCAGTGTAGGCTGTTCTGCAGCATTACATGCAGGGGACAACGTTTAGGGGATATAAGTAATGCTGATCTCAGAGCTGACCGGCTGACCTGCTCTACCGGCTGACCTGCTCTTCTGGCTGACCTGCTGACCTGCTCTACTGGCTGACCGGCTGACCTGCTCTACCGGCTGACCGGCTTCTCTTCTTTCAGCTAAATGACCTGAATTGTGGCCCCTGTATCTCCCAATTAAACGTTTTATTGGCATATTCTTGTTTGACTCGTTCTATACAGACATTTTCTATATATTCATTGTGGGATTTGATAACATCTGTAAGATCTCTCAGAATATCACATTCTGTACGTTTGTGTTGAAGATTTTTCCATTCTCAATTTACTTAATATTAGTTTTTGGCATCAATTATTTATATCGAGTCCAAAATACCTTTATACAGAATGCTGTTCCCTTTAGCCCACAAATGCTGCTTCATTAAAGCCCATGGGTGGCACTTTATGCATTCTCAAACTTTTAGGCAACATCCCTAATTTCCAAAAGTGGGATTAAATCTGTACATATTTAAATGGTTAATTTTCTTACTCAGACTCCTAAATCCCTCCCCAAATATATCCGTTTCACATAAAAGTGTGTGCGCTTCTCCTTCCGCCTAACTGGCACGTCGTCCTTACGGGCGCCACTCCTTGCAACTCCACGCTGCCCTCCAGTGGCAAAAGAAATAAGATACATTTACTATACTCGTCTGGCAGCTGCTCCCGTATAAGGTGGGTAACTCTGTATTAGGGGTCTTGGTAGACTATATTTTATACTTATGTCGGATAGATGAGGAATTAATATTCCTAACGGGTTATTGTGAGAGGCCTTAGATCTTATCCTATATGCACGCAGCCTCGCCTCTCTGACCTTGAACACGTACTTCAATCTGATTTTTGAGACTTGAAACTGGATTTCCCAAAACAAACTGATTTTAAACACTGACAAGACTGTAACAATGGTATTTGGGACCAGAGCTAAATTGCTAAAGCTGCCAATGACAGAGCTTCAGATAAAAACCAGCTCTAAAACCATCCTAGCCCCTGTTACTTGTTTGAAATATCTGATCATTCAACTCCCATTTAACATTTGGGTTGCACATTGATACCCTGACATCCAAATCCTATGCCAAACTAGGTGTACTTTAAAGGAACAAATCCTCCCTAAGGGCCTCATGCAGTAAGCAGCGATAAGCCACTTATCACCAGCTTATCGCCAAAAAAGCCACACTGATACACACACACAGATACAGACACACTGATACACACACACACACCGCGCCCTGATGGCAGGGGTGGAGGCGTGGGGCTCCTGCTCTCCTCTGTCTGCCGTTACCGAACCCTTCCTATTCCCCCCTCTCTTGCTTTTCCCTCCTTTGAGGCTCACACTGTCCAGATCTTCTCTCCTCTCCCTGTTCATGTGGCGGTCATCTATCGCCCACCTACCTCTACTCATCCCCCTTCTGCCTTTCTCTCTCACTTTGAATCCTGGCTCTCTTTCTTTCTCTCCTCAGACTCCCCTGTTCTTCTCCTTGGGGACTTCAATTGCCACATTGATGACCCCTCTCTCTCTTGGGCTTCCCGCTTTCTTTCTCTTACCTCTTCTTTTGGCCTTCAACAGTGGACTGCAGCCAGCACCCACAAGGATGGCCACTACTTAGACCTGGTTTTCACTAAAAACTTATCTCTCTCTGATTTCTCCATTTCCCCTTTTCCTCTCTCTGACCATCATCTCATCTCATTCTCTTTATCTCGCTTCTCCCCTTCTCCACCTCCATCTACCCCCCGGTTCTGCAGAAACCTGCGCTCTATTCACTTACCTGACTTTGAGTCCACTTTACACTCCTCCCTCTCCTCTCTCAGCTCTGCTACAGACCCTGACAACCTGGTCAGAAAGTACAACTCTGTCTTGTCCTCATCTCTTGATCTACATGCCCCGCTTTCTCTCTGCCGCCCTCGCCCTTCTAACCCTAGACCCTGGCTAAATTCCCACACGCGCATGCTGCGTTCCTCCACTCGTTCCTCTGAACGCCTCTGGAGGAAGTCTCACACTCTCGCAGACTTCCTTCACTACAAATTTATGCTATCCTGTTTCAACTCTGCCCTCTCGCAAGCTAAACAAGCCTACTTTTCTGCACTAATAACATGCACAAGTCTAACCCACGCCGACTGTTCTCTGTCTTTGATACTCTACTCAAACCACCCTCAGCTGCCTCTCCTTCCTCCATCTCCGCTCAGGACTTTGCAGACTATTTTAAGGAAAAGGTGGAATCCATACGGCAGAACATCCCCTGTTTCTTCCCCCCATCCTACACCTCTTCCTAACTCTCCTCCTGCCTTCCTTGAGTCTTTTTCCACTGTCTCAGAGGAGGATGTGTCGCTGTTGATCTCCTCTTCTCCCTCTACCACTTGCCCTCTTGACCCCATTCCCTCCCATCTCCTAAAACCTCTAGCTCCTACTATAATCCCTACGCTTACACACATTTTTAACTCCTCCCTCTGCTCTGGAACCTTTCCATCCTCCTTCAAACATGCAACAGTCATACCATTACTCAAAAACAGCAAGCTTGACCCTACCTGTCTTTCTAACTATCGACCTGTCTCCCTCCTGCCTTTTGCCTCTAAACTACTTGAACGTCTTGTATTCTCTCGCTTGCTCCATTTTCTCAACACTTATTCTCTCCTAGACCCTCTACAATCTGGCTTCCGCACTGCTCACTCCACGGAAACAACCCTCACTAAAATAACTGACGAGCTCCATGCTGCCAAAGACAGAGGTCATTACACTCTGCTCATATTACTCGACCTCTCTGCAGCATTTGACACCGTGGACCACCCTCTTCTCCTCCACATTCTCCATACTCTAGGTATTCGGAACAAAGCTCTATCCTGGATCTCATCCTACCTCTCCCATCGTACTTTTAGTGTCTCTTCTGCTAACACCTCCTCCTCCTCTATTGATCTCTCTGTGGGGGTACCCCAGGGCTCTGTCCTGGGACCTCTTCTCTTTTCTCTGTACACACTCTCTCTAGGTGACCTAATAACATCTTTTGGGTTTAATTATCACCTCTATGCCGACGACACACAAATATACTTTTCAACACCTGACCTTACACCTGCTGTACAAACCAAAGTTTCTGAATGTCTCTCTGCTATATCATCCTGGATGGCCCTCCGACGCCTTAAACTCAACATGGCTAAAACAGAGCTCCTCATACTTCCTCCCAAACCTGGCCCTAATACCTCCTTCCACATTACTGTTGGAACTACAATCATTCACCCAGTAGCCCAAGCACGCTGCCTAGGGGTCACGTTCGACTCCTCTCTCACATTCGCCCCTCACATTCAAAACATTTCTAAAACTTGTCGCTTTTTCCTCCGCAATATAACTAAGATACGCCCTTTCCTCTGTTGTTCGACTGCTAAAACTCTGACTCAGGCCCTCATTCTCTCCTGTCTTGATTACTGTAACCTCCTGCTGTCCGGCCTTCCTGCCTCTCACCTGTCTCCCCTACAATCTATCCTAAATGCTGTTGCCAGAATCACTCTACTCTTTCCTAGATCTGTCTCAGCATCTCCCCTCATGAAATCCCTCTCCTGGCTTCCGATCAAATCCCGCATCTCACACTCCATTCTTCTCCTCACTTTTAAAGCTTTACATTCTTCTGCCCCTCCTTACATCTCATCCCTAATTTCTCGGTATGCACCATCCAGACTCTTGCGTTCTTCTCAAGGATGTCTTCTTTCTACCCCCTTTGTATCTAAAGCCCTCTCCCGCCTTAAACCTTTTTCACTGACTGCCCCACATCTCTGGAATGCCCTTCCCCTCAGTACCCGACTAGCACCCTCTCTATCCACCTTTAAGACCCACCTTAAGACACACTTGCTTAAAGAAGCATATGAATAGCACTGTGGATATTCTAAACACGATACATAATGCTTGACCCCCTGCAGACGCACTTACCAGAACTCCCTCCTACTGTCTCTGTACGTTCTCCCTACCTACCAATTAGACTGTAAGCTCCTCGGGGCAGGGACTCCTCTTCCGAAATGTTACTTTTATGTCTAAAGCACTTATTCCCATGATATGTTTTTTATATTATCTGTTATTTATTTGATTACCACATGTATTACTACTGTGAAGCGCTATGTACACTAATGGCGCTATATAAATAAAGACATACAATACAATACAATACACACACACAGATACAGACACACTGATACACACACACACACACACACACCCACCCACTAATACACACACACACACACACACACACACACACACACACACACACACACACACACACACACACACACACACACCCACTGATTCACACACACACACACACACCCACTGATTCACACACACACAGACCCACTGATACACACACACACACACACACACACACTGAAACACACACACACACTGAAACACACACACACACTGAAACACGCACACACACACACACACACACACACACACACACACACACACACACACTGATACACACACACACACACTGACACACACACACACACACAGATACACACAGATACACACACACACACACACAGATACACAAACACACAGAGATACACATACACACACACACACACACATACACACAAATACACACACACAGATACACATACACACACACACACACACACACACACACACTGATACACATACACACACACACACACACACACACACACACACACACACACACTGATACACATACACACACACACACACACACACACACTGATACACATACACACACACACACACACAGATACACACACCCACACACACCCACTGATTCACACACACACACACACACACACACACACACACACACACACACACACACACACACACACACACACACACACACACACAAAGCTGTGAGCGCCGGAGGGGCAAAGGTGGGAGCGCCGGGGGGCAAAGCTGTGAGCGCCGGGGGGGGGCAAAGGTGGGAGCGCCGGGGGGCAAAGGTGGGAGTGCCGATGGGGCAAAGGTGGGAGCGCCGGGGGGCAAAGGTGGGAGTGCCGATGGGGCAATGGTGGGAGCGCCGGGGGGGCAATGGTGGGAGCGCCAGGGGGGCAAAGGTACAAGGTGGTACAAAGGTAGGCGCACCCCCGCTACCACCTCCTATTACCCCCCTGGCTGGGACCCGGGACAGAAAGGGGACACTCACCGCGAACAGAGGAGCCGGGAGCGGGAAGACACTTGTGCTCTGCACAAAGCGGAAGTCCCGCCCCCGGCTTCCTCTGACCTGCCTGCAACCAATCCCCTGCGGGCCGGCCGGCATTCTAAGTCCCGCCCCCGGCATTCTCCTTCATTCAGTCTCCCCGGCAGCATTCACACACACACATAGAAAATACTTACCGGCCGCCGCATTCTCCTCACCGCCGCTGCCCCGCAATACCGGGACCAGGGACAAAAATCGGGACATAACCGGGACGGAGCTAAAATCGGGACAGGGCAGAAAATAACGGGACTGTCCCGGCAAAACCGGGACGAATGGTCACCCTACTTACAGACTATTCACTTGAGTGGACCATAAAGTGTCTTATAGAGGGAACTCTAAGGTGTCTTAAGATGCATTACGCTATATTATGTATGTAAATATTTATTTATATAGCGCTTTATAAGAGAGGCAATACAGTACAGAGAATTATAGTACAATAAGTGCAACAAACAAAATCAGACAATAGGAAAAGAAATCCCTGGCCTGCAGAGCTTACAGTCTTAATGCTAGATCCATGGAACTCTGTTGTGTTTACGCTAATAACGGTACATTCCTGAAATTGGTACCTGACCCTGTGTGGTAGGCAGAGACACAGGGGCAGTGCCTGCCAATATCATAAAGAGCAGTGCACTTCCTATTTAGTAGAAGTGTGTGTCAGAGTTAAGAGTTCAGTCCAGAGTTAGAGTCTGCTGAGTCTGTCACCTGGCTGGCCCAGGGTGACAGAGAGAGCCTATATCAATTGGCCGTTGGAGAAGGGGAGCCATCAGCCTCTGAGTAGAGCTGATGCAACCTTAGTTAGGGAGGTGGACCAATTCCTCTCACCCTGTTTAGGGGGCGAGGGAAGAGCTAGCCCCACCCTGGGTGCCCTTGACCTGGGGTGGTGGCAGGGACACAGAGACCATCCTGAGGGAGAGCAGTCCTGTGTGGAGGAAGACACCCTGTACCTGATATATAGTCTTGTTGCTGCTATTCTGCTGCTGTGAATAAAGAGCTGCGGCTGCTTTTAAAGATATACAGTGTGAGACTGGAATCTCTCATCCCCGAGGGGGGGGGGGGGACTCTCTGGAAGGATTCCACCCGTATTCCTGGGGCTCAGAGATGGAGGCGCTGCACCATTACATACATAGTTACATAATAGATGAGGTTGAAAAAAGACGTACGTCCATCAAGTTCAACCTATGCTAAATTCAGACAACAGATACTTACTTATTGATCCAGAGGAAGGCAAACAAAAACCCCATTAAGGGGAAAAATTAATTCCTTCCTGACTCCAAGAATTGGCAATCGGATTAATCCCTGGATCAACATCCTTCCCATATATACTTATTTGGTATATCCCTGTATACCTGTCCCATCTAAAAAGATGTCCAACCTTTTTTTGAACAAATCTATTGTATCTGCCATCACAGTCTCCATGGGTAATGAGTTCCACATTTTAACTGCCCTTACTGTAAAGAACCCTTTCCTTTGTTGCTGGTGAAATTTCCTTTCCTCCAACCTTAAGGGATGGCCCCGAGTCCTTTGTACTGCCCGTGGGATGAATAGTTCTTTTGAAAGCTCCTTGTATTGTCCCTGAATATATTTGTATATAGTTATCATATCCCCTCTTAGACGCCTCTTTTCTAATGTAAATAAATCCAATATAGCTAGCCTCTCCTCATAAGTTAGAATGTCCATCCCCTTTATTAATTTGGTGGCTCTTCTCTGCACTCTCTCTAGTTCCAAAATGTCTTTTCTTAGGATTGGTGCCCAAAATTGTACTCCATATTCAAGGTGTGGTCTTACTAATGCTTTGTAAAGGGGCATAATTATGTCTACTTCCCTTCCATCAATTGCCCGTTTGATGCAAGATAAGATCTTGTTTGCCTTTGCAGCTACTGCATGACATTGGGCACTATTGCTAAGCCTGCTGTCTACAAGCACCCCTAAATCCTTCTCCATCAAGGATTCCCCCAATATATCTCCATTTAATTTGTAAGTCGCCTTTTTATTCTTGCATCCCAAATGCATAACCTTATATTTATCTGTATTAAACCTCATTTGCCATTTACCTGCCCACGTTTCCAGTCTCTCCAAGTCCTTCTGAAGAGAAATTTCATCCTGCTCTGATAAGACGGAGGCATTCACCCCAGAAACCTGATCCTGTCATCCCCCATACCATCGCGGGAGACTCAGGCCCCCCTGTTGCCAGCAGGTATGCACCACACTCAGACACGTAGCCAGACCCTAGTACAGAGGAGGGGGGCCCGATCTGCGATTGGCCCAGGGAAGGGGGGCTACATTGGGAATCGATGTTATTTTTCTTCATATTAATGGGTATCCTCAAAGCGAATGATATGCCAAAATGACGTCCATTAGCAAAACTACAATTGTTTCTTCACTTTTTCTGCTTGATCAATAGGGTGACCAGATTTCGAAAATGAAAAACCGGGACACCTTAAAAAATAATTTATTAAACAAATTACATCACGTGACACCCCCTGTTGCCATGACAACAAGACACTCTGATGCCCCTGCAGTGTTAGTGTGTATAGAGGTGGGGGCTTTGCTTGGGCCCTTCAACTCTTACAGCCAGGGCATTATTGGCCAGGAATGCCCAGTTCGGAGGGGATTACTACTTCAAAATGTATTTGATTCGTAACAACATCAAAAAACTCTAATACCAATAACTAACAACCACAGACAATGATAATCTAAACCATCAAATAAAATGTCTACGGCCCTTGTTCAAGCATGTTTGCGGTACTTACCAGATAAATCAGTGCCTGCAATCCACGACTGTATCCGCCTCTCCGAGCGTCTGAAAGCAACCCAGCGTTCCTGGTGTGTGGCTGAAGAGGTGAGGGACTCCCTCCTCTCAAACGGAAAAGAAGAGCAAAAAATAGAGTTGGAACATACCTATCATACAGGGATGAGAGAGAGAGACAGAGAATGAGAGAGAGACAGAGAATGAGAGACAGAGAATGAGAGACAGAGAATGAGAGAGAGACAGAGAATGAGAGAGAGACACAGAGAGAGAGAGAGACAGAGAATGAGAGAGAGACAGAGAGAGGGACATAGGGAGAGAGAGACAAAAGTAATGTACTGTATAACCATTATACCGTACCCCCTAGTATTCGTGTAATCATTGTCCCACACCCCCTTTTACTCACGCTTTGGCAATACTGAAATGTTCTTTTGACAGAGACACACAGAGAGAAACAGAGACACACAGAGAGAGACAGAGACACAGAGAGAGAGACAGAGACACCGAGAGACACACAGAGAGAGACAGAGACACACAGAGAGAGACAGAGACACAGAGAGAGAGAGAGAGACACGGGCCTATTTAGTAAGCGTCGATAAGGCTGCGTCTATAGTATTTCAGACGGAGGGAAGGCACACACGCTGCAATACACTTGCTGAAGCCTGAGCTTTTTTATGGCTTTGCAGGGTATGCAGCGGGTGCGATTGGGGGCGTGGCAATAAATATTTGGAGGCGTGGCAATAACGTTCCGGCGCGGACGTCACTTTCCTACCTCACATCCCGATCCACCGGCATTTTTTCAGATGCAGCATCTGAAGCACTGTGCAGACAAGAAGAAAAATGCACACAATGCGCACCAGAGATTAAAATATAGTAAATTATTTATTAATAAAACAAGAAATAACCGAGGAGGATCCAACCCCACCTCAGTACTTTCTTCTCGTTGCTATTGCCACACTATACGTCCTGACGCCGGAAGGGAAGTTGGTACGCGACCAAGACGAGACACCGGATTTACAGTGGAACCACAACATACCACAGATTGCTGGAGGACCACACTGCGAGGGGCGCAGCCTATCGAGTTTCCCGGTCATCGTCCAAAGTCTGGAGCTGCGGAGTGACCACCGGATTACCACGGAGCCCGAGCCTGTCTCACACAATGCTTTTACCAAACGGATGTTTGTGAGTTTGCTATTTTTATCTTGTCCAGGAAATGAAATTGTTAAACCGAATTTACACATGGAGCGGGCGCTTTCTCTTCTTTTTTTTTGTTTAGATATCTATCGAGGAGGTGGTTGTTTCCCTGAAGAGAGCTGCCAGGGCTCCAGAGGACGCCCGAATTGGATCCTTTTATGATTGAGTTATAACATAGCTATTAGAGCTAGGTTTCTGGACTTTTATTGTGTTTAGGCATAGTGTTTATTATTATTTTATTACAGCTACTTTTTAGTAATTGCACTGTTATTAATTCTGACCACTAATTCTCACTGCCATTATAATCTCTCTCTAGCCACAACCAAATTGCTATATCAGCTATATTATTTATTGGTTATACCAGGGGAGCACAAACTTTTGCAGCTCGCCCCCCTGCCGGTGCTCGCGCCCCCCCCCCCCTTACCTTGATGCGGCGTCATGTGACCTGCAGCGGCATTTGACGAGGGTGACGTCACATGACCCCGCAGCGTAATTTAACATACTGTGCTATATCTATGCACACACAGCTGTCTCTAGGCATAAAACACATCCACACCGGGGGAAGGACCAGCACAGATAACATTCCAAGAGACACTGTTTTTAAGTATACCTTTTGCTTGCTTCATTCATTGTAACATCGCCGGAAGAAGAGATCAGTGTATCTCGAAAGCTCGCACAAATAAAAGCATTTCGTTAGCCACAGAACGGTATTATCTATTTATTTTTTGATTATTGAAGCTCGGCTAACACGGTACTGATACCTCTATATATATATATTGCGCGCGCACACACACATATAACGTTTTATCCAACTTTTTCATTTATCATTTGTAGAGAAAATGAACAATGTCGCCAGAAGTGCTATTTTTCAAAATGTAACATCTCTACTAATTAGTGTAAAATGATACTTCATATAAAGCAGGTTATGGGACCCATTATAAAATGACCTTCATGTTTCTTATCACATCCCAGTATATGGATACTTTCTATTATCACAAGCTGCTAACATGTGACAGGGCTCAGAGTCTGAGCCCAGAATGTGACATACAGAACATTCTCATTCTAAATTTCAAAAAATATTGTGTTGATTTCTGACCTGACTGCCGTGGTTACAGCTCAACCACTCTGTTCTACTGTATGTCACCACTTTCTGCCACAACCAGCTGACGGTGGATCTGCAAGGAGTTCAACGCTTATTGGCATCACATCTGTTGCTTGGTTGACGTATCATTTCTCCAGCTTTTTATTGTATTGTTTTTAAATAGATTATATTTATTTAGTTGAATAGATATTTATTTAGTTTAATAGATATTTATTTAGTTTAATAGATTATATTTCTAAGTTTAATAAGTTATATTTCTTAGTTTAATAAGTTATATTTCTTAGTTTAATAAAATATATTTCTTAGTTTAATAAGTTATATTTCTTAGTTTAATAAGTTATATTTGTTAGTTTAATAAATTATATTTCTTAGTTTAATAAGTTATATTTCTTAGTTAATAGATTATATTTGTTAGCACAGTAGATTATATTTACTAGTATTTAAGTCTCCCCCTCAGTGCCCCATTAGGACCCGTGCGCATATTTCACATCTTTTCGGAGTCGCTTATTTTTTAGACCCTCGGAGCCGAAACCTAAAGGGGTCAGCTAAGAAAGTTCGGATCAAGAGGAGCCGCACAGCTTAAAGACAGAACATTTCCAAGGGAGATGGAGACAATTTGGGTAAGATCTGATTAAAGGACATCCTTTGAGGAAGGAAAGGGTGACAGGGGAGTCTAAGAGGGGGGTGAGAGAGCAAGGTGGTGTGTCAGATTGGGGCAGAGCAAGAGAACGCAAAAATGATGGGGATTTGCTGCACACCAAAAAAAAACAATAAGTAGTGATACTTTTACCGGTGCCCCTTAGTCTCAGGGAAGACCGGCATTTCGTCCAATGGATACAATATGATTGATGGGAAAGGGCACACGGATTTGAATAAAAAAAGATAATTTATTGTGCCACAGACTACAATGTTTCGGCTGCTGGCCTTTCTTTGCTGGATTTAGTGGGTTTAGCCACTTTACCTGAGAAAGACCAGCAGGCCGAAATGTTGTTGTCTATGGCAGTGCAAGAGAAAACAGGTTGGGGGGGGTGGGTTCTCGCAAAGTCGCCGACCCATGGGTGAGTGTCCCCGGTGGAAACTAGTCCTGGACCCCGGGAAAGCTGTCTGTGGCCCATACAAGCTGAGTAACATGTAAAAAGGACACATGTATGTTCAGAATGAGTTAGCATGGTATTTTGAGAGGCACCATAGCAGGTCAGTGCAGAGCACTGCAAGGTCAGTCAATATGAGGAAGGGTCCGATGGAGGAGTTGGAGGGTCCCAGAATATCTCTTAAAGCAGGGGTGCGCAAATCAAGGGGCACGACATTTTCTTGGGAGGAGGGGCTCGGCGCTTACAGAGGCCCCTCGCTCTTCCCCACAGCATTTAAATTAAATGCCGGAGATCGCGTGCAAGGCCTCTGTAAGTTCCCTTTCCTTGTCTCCGGCGGCTTCTGGCGACAGCAATGTGGCGTCACATGATGTGGCATTGCCATAGCAACGTGATATCACATGACGTCGTTACATCAGAACGTCGGAGACAAGGTGGGGAAGGTGGAGGGGGGAGCAGGGGGAAAAGGTTGTGCAACCCTGTCTTAAAGCATTGCCTTGCATACAGATCAGAGGCCAAGAATGGATATGGATATCCGATGTGAAGCCGGAAATAAGACAGAAAAGACCGTTTCGGGGGAAGAAGGTGAGTGATGAAATAGCCGTCACTGTGTAACTCTTCCAATTACCTGCAACTTCATGCAGAGAAATAGCAACGCTTGTTTTTAACGTGCTAAGCGCCTAATGGGGAATTCAACTGCTGAGAAGTTAAGGGAGTTACTAACCCAAACTCAGCAACGTTTCTGTGTCTCTGTGATAACTCCCCCAGGACATGCCTGAAAACCAGAGGTAACTCAATGTATTTTTGATAAATAGAAACATGACCTTCTGGGGAGGGGTATATAATGGGTACTGGGCCTGGTGAGGTGGGTATAACGAGTACTGGGCCTGGGGAGGGGCGTATAACAGGGTACTGGGCCTTGGGAAGGTTGTATAACTGGGTACTGGGCCTGGGGAGGTGGGTATAACGGGTATTTGCCCTGTGGAGGGCGGTATAACGTGGTATTGGGGATGGGGTATAAGTGGCACAGGAGCTCTTGCGATACAGAGTATCACTGTCCCTGGTTACAAACACTTCATGTCTCCTGCAGATCAGGACACACACGAAGGTGGTGCCCTTTGTGCCACCAGACGACGAGGCGGGCTACGAGGCGGACGACGAGGCATACGACAAAGCGGGCGTCAAGTGGAACAATGAGGTGGGCTACAAGGCGGCCGATGACGCAGACGTGGTGTACGATGACCAAGGAGCATACGACAGGTGTGGCCGGATCTGCTGCTTCACCTTTTTTAGGCGGAGGAGAAGACCCCGGGAGCAGGTAGGAGAATACGAGAGGTGCGGACAGATCTGCTGCTTCACCTTTTTTAGGCGGAGAAGAAGCCAGGTGCAGGTAGCAGAGGAGCCAGGGCGTAGATACAGGGGTATTCTAGGGGCCCTGAGAAGTTGGTTTGACCGCAGGAGAGGCAGATAAGATCAGGAAGGCTGAGGGAGGGGCAGGTACTAGAGGGAGATAGGGATATTGGGCGTGAGAGGGTGAGAGAGAACAAGGAGCAGGGCCAGAGCACGGGTTTCATGCGCCCGAGGCAAAACTTAAAATTTGTGCCCCAGTTGTATAAAAAATAATAAGATAAATAAAATAATAAAATAAACAGTGGCGTAGATATCGGGGCTGCAGGGGGGTGCGACCGCACCCCAGCGCAACGCAAAATAAAAATAAAAGGGCGCCAAAATACTGGATAAAAAAAAGAATAATAATTTTAAAAAAAAGATAAATAAATAAAATAATAAGAGGAAAAAATAATAATGATTATTAATGCGCCCCTAGGACCTCTGCGCGCTAGGCGACCGCCTAATGGCCGGCCGGCCCTGCGAGGTATGCGGGAGGAAAAGGGGTGAATGGGATAGATATGCAGGGGGATGGGGGAGCAGGTGAGTTATACACAGGGGCACAAGGGCCCCATCACCCGCATCTCTATATACTGAGTGTGCCCCTGTGTATAACAACGCTGATCTGTGCTGCTCCATCTGATCTCACTGCGCAGTGATCCAGGGACCATCCGATCGCCATTTAATGGGGTCAGGAAGGAATTTTTTTCCCCCATTGCACAGCAGGGGTTATGTTTCGCCTTCCTCTGGATCACAGCAACAAACTGCACTTTGTGCATGAATTATCAGTGAGATCTTTATACACCCTGCATTGGTCTTCACCCCTTTGCTGCCGGAGGGGCCTGCAATGCATTGCTCTGCGTGTTACTATATCGCTCTGCAATGTGCTGCAGGCCCCTCCCAGCAAAGAGATTCATTATTTCAATAAAATACTCTCTTTAATCAAACCTATGTGTAGTGTCTTTTCTTTCCGTTGTATCTATTGCTAACAGCTCAGTGATTCTTCCCCAGGACGCTGCACTAGTGTCACGCTGCCAAGCCCAGGTGTGAGGGAGATTTATAGGGTCACATATACACTTCTGCCAAAACACGAGTGCAAACAGGAAGCCCCTCTGATCTCATATATTTTATTACACAAAACGGTATCTAAAAAGGTAAAAATAACATACATGGGATTCTGCTACAAATATCTCTCTAATTACAAACCAATTAGCAAATCATTCAGATTAGTCGAGCGAAAAGAAAGGGTTAAGTATCTCATGTACAGTATATGCAGTGTAGGCTGTTCTGCAGCATTACATGCAGGGGACAACGTTTAGGGGATATAAGTAATGCTGATCTCAGAGCTGACCGGCTGACCTGCTCTACCGGCTGACCGGCTGACCTGCTCTTCTGGCTGACCTGCTGACCTGCTCTACTGGCTGACCGGCTGACCTGCTCTACCGGCTGACCGGCTTCTCTTTTCAGCTAAATGACCTGAATTGTGGCCCCTGTATCTCCCAATTAAACGTTTTATTGGCATATTCTTGTTTGACTCGTTCTATACAGACATTTTCTATATATTCATTGTGGGATTTGATAACATCTGTAAGATCTCTCAGAATATCACATTCTGTACGTTTGTGTTGAAGATTTTTCCATTCTCAATTTACTTAATATTAGTTTTTGGCATCAATTATTTATATCGAGTCCAAAATACCTTTATACAGAATGCTGTTCCATTTAGCCCACAAATGCTGCTTCATTAAAGCCCATGGGTGGCACTTTATGCATTCTCAAACTTTTAGGCAACATCCCTAATTTCCAAAAGTGGGATTAAATCTGTACATATTTAAATGGTTAATTTTCTTACTCAGACTCCTAAATCCCTCCCCAAATATATCCGTTTCACATAAAAGTGTGTGCGCTTCTCCTTCCGCCTAACTGGCACGTCGTCCTTACGGGCGCCACTCCTTGCAACTCCACGCTGCCCTCCAGTGGCAAAAGAAATAAGATACATTTACTATACTCGTCTGGCAGCTGCTCCCGTATAAGGTGGGTAACTCTGTATTAGGGGTCTTGGTAGACTATATTTTATACTTATGTCGGATAGATGAGGAATTAATATTCCTAACGGGTTATTGTGAGAGGCCTTAGATCTTATCCTATATGCACGCAGCCCTCGCCTCTCTGACCTTGAACACGTACTTCAATCTGATTTTTGAGACTTGAAACTGGATTTCCCAAAACAAACTGATTTTAAACACTGACAAGACTGTAACAATGGTATTTGGGACCAGAGCTAAATTGCTTAAGCTACCAATGACAGAGCTTCAGATAAAAACCAGCTCTAAAACCATCCTAGCCCCTGTTACTTGTTTGAAATATCTGATCATTCAACTCCCATTTAACATTTGGGTTGCACATTGATACCCTGACATCCAAATCCTATGCCAAACTAGGTGTACTTTAAAGGAACAAATCCTCCCTAAGGCCCTCATGCAGTAAGCAGCGATAAGCCACTTATCACCAGCTTATCGCCAAAAAAGCCACACTGATACACACACACACACACACAGATACAGACACACTGATACACACACACACACCGCGCCCTGATGGCAGGGGTGGAGGCGTGGGGCTCCTGCTCTCCTCTGTCTGCCGTTACCGAACCCTTCCTATTCCCCCCTCTCTTGCTTTTCCCTCCTTTGAGGCTCACACTGTCCAGATCTTCTCTCCTCTCCCTGTTCATGTGGCGGTCATCTATCGCCCACCTACCTCTACTCATCCCCCTTCTGCCTTTCTCTCTCACTTTGAATCCTGGCTCTCTTTCTTTCTCTCCTCAGACTCCCCTGTTCTTCTCCTTGGGGACTTCAATTGCCACATTGATGACCCCTCTCTCTCTTGGGCTTCCCGCTTTCTTTCTCTTACCTCTTCTTTTGGCCTTCAACAGTGGACTGCAGCCAGCACCCACAAGGATGGCCACTACTTAGACCTGGTTTTCACTAAAAACTTATCTCTCTCTGATTTCTCCATTTCCCCTTTTCCTCTCTCTGACCATCATCTCATCTCATTCTCTTTATCTCGCTTCTCCCCTTCTCCACCTCCATCTACCCCCCGGTTCTGCAGAAACCTGCGCTCTATTCACTTACCTGACTTTGAGTCCACTTTACACTCCTCCCTCTCCTCTCTCAGCTCTGCTACAGACCCTGACAACCTGGTCAGAAAGTACAACTCTGTCTTGTCCTCATCTCTTGATCTACATGCCCCGCTTTCTCTCTGCCGCCCTCGCCCTTCTAACCCTAGACCCTGGCTAAATTCCCACACGCGCATGCTGCGTTCCTCCACTCGTTCCTCTGAACGCCTCTGGAGGAAGTCTCACACTCTCGCAGACTTCCTTCACTACAAATTTATGCTATCCTGTTTCAACTCTGCCCTCTCGCAAGCTAAACAAGCCTACTTTTCTGCACTAATAACATGCACAAGTCTAACCCACGCCGACTGTTCTCTGTCTTTGATACTCTACTCAAACCACCCTCAGCTGCCTCTCCTTCCTCCATCTCCGCTCAGGACTTTGCAGACTATTTTAAGGAAAAGGTGGAATCCATACGGCAGAACATCCCCTGTTTCTTCCCCCCATCCTACACCTCTTCCTAACTCTCCTCCTGCCTTCCTTGAGTCTTTTTCCACTGTCTCAGAGGAGGATGTGTCGCTGTTGATCTCCTCTTCTCCCTCTACCACTTGCCCTCTTGACCCCATTCCCTCCCATCTCCTAAAACCTCTAGCTCCTACTATAATCCCTACGCTTACACACATTTTTAACTCCTCCCTCTGCTCTGGAACCTTTCCATCCTCCTTCAAACATGCAACAGTCATACCATTACTCAAAAACAGCAAGCTTGACCCTACCTGTCTTTCTAACTATCGACCTGTCTCCCTCCTGCCTTTTGCCTCTAAACTACTTGAACGTCTTGTATTCTCTCGCTTGCTCCATTTTCTCAACACTTATTCTCTCCTAGACCCTCTACAATCTGGCTTCCGCACTGCTCACTCCACGGAAACAACCCTCACTAAAATAACTGACGAGCTCCATGCTGCCAAAGACAGAGGTCATTACACTCTGCTCATATTACTCGACCTCTCTGCAGCATTTGACACCGTGGACCACCCTCTTCTCCTCCACATTCTCCATACTCTAGGTATTCGGAACAAAGCTCTATCCTGGATCTCATCCTACCTCTCCCATCGTACTTTTAGTGTCTCTTCTGCTAACACCTCCTCCTCCTCTATTGATCTCTCTGTGGGGGTACCCCAGGGCTCTGTCCTGGGACCTCTTCTCTTTTCTCTGTACACACTCTCTCTAGGTGACCTAATAACATCTTTTGGGTTTAATTATCACCTCTATGCCGACGACACACAAATATACTTTTCAACACCTGACCTTACACCTGCTGTACAAACCAAAGTTTCTGAATGTCTCTCTGCTATATCATCCTCGATGGCCCTCCGACGCCTTAAACTCAACATGGCTAAAACAGAGCTCCTCATACTTCCTCCCAAACCTGGCCCTACTACCTCCTTCCACATTACTGTTGGAACTACAATCATTCACCCAGTAGCCCAAGCACGCTGCCTAGGGGTCACGTTCGACTCCTCTCTCACATTCGCCCCTCACATTCAAAACATTTCTAAAACTTGTCGCTTTTTCCTCCGCAATATAACTAAGATACGCCCTTTCCTCTGTTGTTCGACTGCTAAAACTCTGACTCAGGCCCTCATTCTCTCCTGTCTTGATTACTGTAACCTCCTGCTGTCCGGCCTTCCTGCCTCTCACCTGTCTCCCCTACAATCTATCCTAAATGCTGTTGCCAGAATCACTCTACTCTTTCCTAGATCTGTCTCAGCATCTCCCCTCATGAAATCCCTCTCCTGGCTTCCGATCAAATCCCGCATCTCACACTCCATTCTTCTCCTCACTTTTAAAGCTTTACATTCTTCTGCCCCTCCTTACATCTCATCCCTAATTTCTCGGTATGCACCATCCAGACTCTTGCGTTCTTCTCAAGGATGTCTTCTTTCTACCCCCTTTGTATCTAAAGCCCTCTCCCGCCTTAAACCTTTTTCACTGACTGCCCCACATCTCTGGAATGCCCTTCCCCTCAGTACCCGACTAGCACCCTCTATCCACCTTTAAGACCCACCTTAAGACACACTTGCTTAAAGAAGCATATGAATAGCACTGTGGATATTCTAAACACGATACATAATGCTTGACCCCCTGCAGACGCACTTACCAGAACTCCCTCCTACTGTCTCTGTACGTTCTCCCTACCTACCAATTAGACTGTAAGCTCCTCGGGGCAGGGACTCCTCTTCCGAAATGTTACTTTTATGTCTAAAGCACTTATTCCCATGATATGTTTTTTATATTATCTGTTATTTATTTGATTACCACATGTATTACTACTGTGAAGCGCTATGTACACTAATGGCGCTATATAAATAAAGACATACAATACAATACAATACACACACACACAGATACAGACACACTGATACACACACACACACACTAATACACACACACACACACACACACACACACACACACACACACACACACACACACACACACACACACACTGATTCACACACACACACACACACACACACACACACACCCACTGATTCACACACACACACACACACACACACACACACTGATTCACACACACACAGACCCACTGATACACACACACACACACTGAAACACACACACACACTGAAACACACACACACACTGAAACACGCGCACACACACACACACACACACACACACACACACACACACACACACACACACACACACACACTGATACACACACACTGATACACACACACACACACACACACTGACACACACACACACACACACAGATACACACAGATACACACACACACAGATACACACACACACACACACACACAGATACACAAACACACAGAGATACACATACACACACACACACACATACACACAAATACACACACACAGATACACATACACACACACACACACACACACACACACACACACTGATACACATACACACACACACACACACACACACACACACACACACACACACACACACACACACACACTGATACACATACACACACACACACACACTGATACACATACACACACACACTGATACACACACACACACACCCACTGATACACACACACACACCCACTGATACACACCCACTGATACACACACACACACACACACACTGACACACACACACACATACACACAGATACACACACACACACAGATACACACACACACACACACACAGATACACAAACACACAGAGATACACATACACACACACACACACACACATACACACAAATACACACACACAGATACACATACACACACACACACACACACACACACACACACACACACACTGATACACATACACACACACACACACACACACACACACTGATACACATACACACACACACACACACACACACTGATACACATACACACACACACACACACACACAGATACACACACCCACACACACCCACTGATTCACACACACACACACACACACACACACACAAAGCTGTGAGCGCCGGAGGGGCAAAGGTGGGAGCGCCGGGGGGCAAAGCTGTGAGCGCCGGGGGGGGGGCAAAGGTGGGAGCGCCGGGGGGCAAAGGTGGGAGTGCCGATGGGGCAAAGGTGGGAGCGCCGGGGGGCAAAGGTGGGAGTGCCGATGGGGCAATGGTGGGAGCGCCGGGGGGGCAATGGTGGGAGCGCCAGGGGGGCAAAGGTACAAGGTGGTACAAAGGTAGGCGCACCCCCGCTACCACCTCCTATTACCCCCCCTGGCTGGGACCCGGGACAGAAAGGGGACACTCACCGCGAACAGAGGAGCCGGGAGCGGGAAGACACTTGTGCTCTGCACAAAGCGGAAGTCCCGCCCCCGGCTTCCTCTGACCTGCCTGCAACCAATCCCCTGCGGGCCGGCCGGCATTCTAAGTCCCGCCCCCGGCATTCTCCTTCATTCAGTCTCCCCGGCAGCATTCACACACACACATAGAAAATACTTACCGGCCGCCGCATTCTCCTCACCGCCGCTGCCCCGCAATACCGGGACCAGGGACAAAAATCGGGACATAACCGGGACGGAGCTAAAATCGGGACAGGGCAGAAAAAAACGGGACTGTCCCGGCAAAACCGGGACGAATGGTCACCCTACTTACAGACTATTCACTTGAGTGGACCATAAAGTGTCTTATAGAGGGAACTCTAAGGTGTCTTAAGATGCATTAAGATATATTATGTATGTAAATATTTATTTATATAGCGCTTTATAAGAGAGGCAATACAGTACAGAGAATTATAGTACAATAAGTGCAACAAACAAAATCAGACAATAGGAAAGGAAATCCCTTGCCTGGAGAGCTTACAGTCTTAATGCTAGATCCATGGAACTCTGTTGTGTTTACGCTAATAACGGGACATTCCTGAAATTGGTACCTGACCCTGTGTGGTAGGCAGAGACACAGGGGCAGTGCCTGCCAATATCATAAAGAGCAGTGCACTTCCTATTTAGTAGAAGTGTGTGTCAGAGTTAAGAGTTCAGTCCAGAGTTAGAGTCTGCTGAGTCTGTCACCTGGCTGGCCCAGGGTGACAGAGAGAGCCTATATCAATTGGCCGTTGGAGAAGGGGAGCCATCAGCCTCTGAGTAGAGCTGATGCAACCTTAGTTAGGGAGGTGGACCAATTCCTCTCACCCTGTTTAGGGGGCGAGGGAAGAGCTAGCCCCACCCTGGGTGCCCTTGACCTGGGGTGGTGGCAGGGACACAGAGACCATCCTGAGGGAGAGCAGTCCTGTGTGGAGGAAGACACCCTGTACCTGATATATAGTCTTGTTGCTGCTATTCTGCTGCTGTGAATAAAGAGCTGCGGCTGCTTTTAAAGATATACAGTGTGAGACTGGAATCTCTCATCCCCGAGGGGGGGGGGGGGGACTCTCTGGAAGGATTCCACCCGTATTCCTGGGGCTCAGAGATGGAGGCGCTGCACCATTACATACATAGTTACATAATAGATGAGGTTGAAAAAAGACGTACGTCCATCAAGTTCAACCTATGCTAAATTCAGACAACAGATACTTACTTATTGATCCAGAGGAAGGCAAACAAAAAACCCCATTAAGGGGAAAAATTAATTCCTTCCTGACTCCAAGAATTGGCAATCGGATTAATCCCTGGATCAACATCCTTCCCATATATACTTATTTGGTATATCCCTGTATACCTGTCCCATCTAAAAAGATGTCCAACCTTTTTTTGAACAAATCTATTGTATCTGCCATCACAGTCTCCATGGGTAATGAGTTCCACATTTTAACTGCCCTTACTGTAAAGAACCCTTTCCTTTGTTGCTGGTGAAATTTCCTTTCCTCCAACCTTAAGGGATGGCCCCGAGTCCTTTGTACTGCCCGTGGGATGAATAGTTCTTTTGAAAGCTCCTTGTATTGTCCCTGAATATATTTGTATATAGTTATCATATCCCCTCTTAGACGCCTCTTTTCTAATGTAAATAAATCCAATATAGCTAGCCTCTCCTCATAAGTTAGAATGTCCATCCCCTTTATTAATTTGGTGGCTCTTCTCTGCACTCTCTCTAGTTCCAAAATGTCTTTTCTTAGGATTGGTGCCCAAAATTGTACTCCATATTCAAGGTGTGGTCTTACTAATGCTTTGTAAAGGGGCATAATTATGTCTACTTCCCTTCCATCAATTGCCCGTTTGATGCAAGATAAGATCTTGTTTGCCTTTGCAGCTACTGCATGACATTGGGCACTATTGCTAAGCCTGCTGTCTACAAGCACCCCTAAATCCTTCTCCATCAAGGATTCCCCCAATATATCTCCATTTAATTTGTAAGTCGCCTTTTTATTCTTGCATCCCAAATGCATAACCTTATATTTATCTGTATTAAACCTCATTTGCCATTTACCTGCCCACGTTTCCAGTCTCTCCAAGTCCTTCTGAAGAGAAATTTCATCCTGCTCTGATAAGACGGAGGCATTCACCCCAGAAACCTGATCCTGTCATCCCCCATACCATCGCGGGAGACTCAGGCCCCCCTGTTGCCAGCAGGTATGCACCACACTCAGACACGTAGCCAGACCCTAGTACAGAGGAGGGGGGCCCGATCTGCGATTGGCCCAGGGAAGGGGGGCTACATTGGGAATCGATGTTATTTTTCTTCATATTAATGGGTATCCTCAAAGCGAATGATATGCCAAAATGACGTCCATTAGCAAAACTACAATTGTTTCTTCACTTTTTCTGCTTGATCAATAGGGTGACCAGATTTCGAAAATGAAAAACCGGGACACCTTAAAAAATAATTTATTAAACAAATTACATCACGTGACACCCCCTGTTGCCATGACAACAAGACACTCTGATGCCCCTGCAGTGTTAGTGTGTATAGAGGTGGGGGCTTTGCTTGGGCCCTTCAACTCTTACAGCCAGGGCATTATTGGCCAGGAATGCCCAGTTCGGAGGGGATTACTACTTCAAAATGTATTTGATTCGTAACAACATCAAAAAACTCTAATACCAATAACTAACAACCACAGACAATGATAATCTAAACCATCAAATAAAATGTCTACGGCCCTTGTTCAAGCATGTTTGCGGTACTTACCAGATAAATCAGTGCCTGCAATCCACGACTGTATCCGCCTCTCCGAGCGTCTGAAAGCAACCCAGCGTTCCTGGTGTGTGGCTGAAGAGGTGAGGGACTCCCTCCTCTCAAACGGAAAAGAAGAGCAAAAAATAGAGTTGGAACATACCTATCATACAGGGATGAGAGAGAGAGACAGAGAATGAGAGAGAGACAGAGAATGAGAGACAGAGAATGAGAGACAGAGAATGAGAGAGAGACAGAGAATGAGAGAGAGACACAGAGAGAGAGAGAGACAGAGAATGAGAGAGAGACAGAGAGAGGGACATAGGGAGAGAGAGACAAAAGTAATGTACTGTATAACCATTATACCGTACCCCCTAGTATTCGTGTAATCATTGTCCCACACCCCCTTTTACTCACGCTTTGGCAATACTGAAATGTTCTTTTGACAGAGACACACAGAGAGAAACAGAGACACACAGAGAGAGACAGAGACACAGAGAGAGAGACAGAGACACAGAGAGAGAGACAGAGACACAGAGAGACACACAGAGAGAGACAGAGACACACAGAGAGAGACAGAGACACACAGAGAGAGACAGAGACACAGAGAGAGAGAGAGAGACACGGGCCTATTTAGTAAGCGTCGATAAGGCTGCGTCTATAGTATTTCAGACGGAGGGAAGGCACACACGCTGCAATACACTTGCTGAAGCCTGAGCTTTTTTATGGCTTTGCAGGGTATGCAGCGGGTGCGATTGGGGGCGTGGCAATAAATATTTGGAGGCGTGGCAATAACGTTCCGGCGCGGACGTCACTTTCCTACCTCACATCCCGATCCACCGGCATTTTTTCAGATGCAGCATCTGAAGCACTGTGCAGACAAGAAGAAAAATGCACACAATGCGCACCAGAGATAAAAATATAGTAAATTATTTATTAATAAAACAAGAAATAACCGAGGAGGATCCAACCCCACCTCAGTACTTTCTTCTCGTTGCTATTGCCACACTATACGTCCTGACGCCGGAAGGGAAGTTGGTACGCGACCAAGACGAGACACCGGATTTACAGTGGAACCACAACATACCACAGATTGCTGGAGGACCACACTGCGAGGGGCGCAGCCTATCGAGTTTCCCGGTCATCGTCCAAAGTCTGGAGCTGCGGAGTGACCACCGGATTACCACGGAGCCCGAGCCTGTCTCACACAATGCTTTTACCAAACGGATGTTTGTGAGTTTGCTATTTTTATCTTGTCCAGGAAATGAAATTGTTAAACCGAATTTACACATGGAGCGGGCGCTTTCTCTTCTTTTTTTTGTTTAGATATCTATCGAGGAGGTGGTTGTTTCCCTGAAGAGAGCTGCCAGGGCTCCAGAGGACGCCCGAATTGGATCCTTTTATGATTGAGTTATAACATAGCTATTAGAGCTAGGTTTCTGGACTTTTATTGTGTTTAGGCATAGTGTTTATTATTATTTTATTACAGCTACTTTTTAGTAATTGCACTGTTATTAATTCTGACCACTAATTCTCACTGCCATTATAATCTCTCTCTAGCCACAACCAAATTGCTATATCAGCTATATTATTTATTGGTTATACCAGGGGAGCACAAACTTTTGCAGCTCGCCCCCCTGCCGGTGCTCGCCCCCCCCCCCCCCCCTTACCTTGATGCGGCGTCATGTGACCTGCAGCGGCATTTGACGAGGGTGACGTCACATGACCCCGCAGCGTAATTTAACATACTGTGCTATATCTATGCACACACAGCTGTCTCTAGGCATAAAACACATCCACACCGGGGGAAGGACCAGCACAGATAACATTCCAAGAGACACTGTTTTTAAGTATACCTTTTGCTTGCTTCATTCATTGTAACATCGCCGGAAGAAGAGATCAGTGTATCTCGAAAGCTCGCACAAATAAAAGCATTTCGTTAGCCACAGAACGGTATTATCTATTTATTTTTTGATTATTGAAGCTCGGCTAACACGGTACTGATACCTCTATATATATATATTGCGCGCGCACACACACATATAACGTTTTATCCAACTTTTTCATTTATCATTTGTAGAGAAAATGAACAATGTCGCCAGAAGTGCTATTTTTCAAAATGTAACATCTCTACTAATTAGTGTAAAATGATACTTCATATAAAGCAGGTTATGGGACCCATTATAAAATGACCTTCATGTTTCTTATCACATCCCAGTATATGGATACTTTCTATTATCACAAGCTGCTAACATGTGACAGGGCTCAGAGTCTGAGCCCAGAATGTGACATACAGAACATTCTCATTCTAAATTTCAAAAAATATTGTGTTGATTTCTGACCTGACTGCCGTGGTTACAGCTCAACCACTCTGTTCTACTGTATGTCACCACTTTCTGCCACAACCAGCTGACGGTGGATCTGCAAGGAGTTCAACGCTTATTGGCATCACATCTGTTGCTTGGTTGACGTATCATTTCTCCAGCTTTTTATTGTATTGTTTTTAAATAGATTATATTTATTTAGTTGAATAGATATTTATTTAGTTTAATAGATATTTATTTAGTTTAATAGATTATATTTCTAAGTTTAATAAGTTATATTTCTTAGTTTAATAAGTTATATTTCTTAGTTTAATAAAATATATTTCTTAGTTTAATAAGTTATATTTCTTAGTTTAATAAGTTATATTTGTTAGTTTAATAAATTATATTTCTTAGTTTAATAAGTTATATTTCTTAGTTAATAGATTATATTTGTTAGCACAGTAGATTATATTTACTAGTATTTAAGTCTCCCCCTCAGTGCCCCATTAGGACCCGTGCGCATATTTCACATCTTTTCGGAGTCGCTTATTTTTTAGACCCTCGGAGCCGAAACCTAAAGGGGTCAGCTAAGAAAGTTCGGATCAAGAGGAGCCGCACAGCTTAAAGACAGAACATTTCCAAGGGAGATGGAGACAATTTGGGTAAGATCTGATTAAAGGACATCCTTTGAGGAAGGAAAGGGTGACAGGGGAGTCTAAGAGGGGGGTGAGAGAGCAAGGTGGTGTGTCAGATTGGGGCAGAGCAAGAGAACGCAAAAATGATGGGGATTTGCTGCACACCAAAAAAAAACAATAAGTAGTGATACTTTTACCGGTGCCCCTTAGTCTCAGGGAAGACCGGCATTTCGTCCAATGGATACAATATGATTGATGGGAAAGGGCACACGGATTTGAATAAAAAAAGATAATTTATTGTGCCACAGACTACAATGTTTCGGCTGCTGGCCTTTCTTTGCTGGATTTAGTGGGTTTAGCCACTTTACCTGAGAAAGACCAGCAGGCCGAAATGTTGTTGTCTATGGCAGTGCAAGAGAAAACAGGTTGGGGGGGGTGGGTTCTCGCAAAGTCGCCGACCCATGGGTGAGTGTCCCCGGTGGAAACTAGTCCTGGACCCCGGGAAAGCTGTCTGTGGCCCATACAAGCTGAGTAACATGTAAAAAGGACACATGTATGTTCAGAATGAGTTAGCATGGTATTTTGAGAGGCACCATAGCAGGTCAGTGCAAGTCAGTGCAGAGCACTGCAAGGTCAGTCAATATGAGGAAGGGTCCGATGGAGGAGTTGGAGGGTCCCAGAATATCTCTTAAAGCAGGGGTGCGCAAATCAAGGGGCACGACATTTTCTTGGGAGGAGGGGCTCGGCGCTTACAGAGGCCCCTCGCTCTTCCCCACAGCATTTAAATTAAATGCCGGAGATCGCGCGCAAGGCCTCTGTAAGTTCCCTTTCCTTGTCTCCGGCGGCTTCTGGCGACAGCAATGTGGCGTCACATGATGTGGCATTGCCATAGCAACGTGATATCACATGACGTCGTTACATCAGAACGTCGGAGACAAGGTGGGGAAGGTGGAGGGGGGAGCAGGGGGAAAAGGTTGTGCAACCCTGTCTTAAAGCATTGCCTTGCATACAGATCAGAGGCCAAGAATGGATATGGATATCCGATGTGAAGCCGGAAATAAGACAGAAAAGACCGTTTCGGGGGAAGAAGGTGAGTGATGAAATAGCCGTCACTGTGTAACTCTTCCAATTACCTGCAACTTCATGCAGAGAAATAGCAACGCTTGTTTTTAACGTGCTAAGCGCCTAATGGGGAATTCAACTGCTGAGAAGTTAAGGGAGTTACTAACCCAAACTCAGCGACGTTTCTGTGTCTCTGTGATAACTCCCCCAGGACATGCCTGAAAACCAGAGGTAACTCAATGTATTTTTGATAAATAGAAACATGACCTTCTGGGGAGGGGTATATAATGGGTACTGGGCCTGGTGAGGTGGGTATAACGAGTACTGGGCCTGGGGAGGGGCGTATAACAGGGTACTGGGCCTTGGGAAGGTTGTATAACTGGGTACTGGAATGGGGAGGTGGGTATAACGGGTATTTGCCCTGTGGAGGGCGGTATAACGTGGTATTGGGGATGGGGTATAAGTGGCACAGGAGCTCTTGCGATACAGAGTATCACTGTCCCTGGTTACAAACACTTCATGTCTCCTGCAGATCAGGACACACACGAAGGTGGTGCCCTTTGTGCCACCAGACGACGAGGCGGGCTACGAGGCGGACGACGAGGCATACGACAAAGCGGGCGTCAAGTGGAACAATGAGGTGGGCTACAAGGCGGCCGATGACGCAGACGTGGTGTACGATGACCAAGGAGCATACGACAGGTGTGGCCGGATCTGCTGCTTCACCTTTTTTAGGCGGAGGAGAAGACCCCGGGAGCAGGTAGGAGAATACGAGAGGTGCGGACAGATCTGCTGCTTCACCTTTTTTAGGCGGAGAAGAAGCCAGGTGCAGGTAGCAGAGGAGCCAGGGCGTAGATACAGGGGTATTCTAGGGGCCCTGAGAAGTTGGTTTGACCGCAGGAGAGGCAGATAAGATCAGGAAGGCTGAGGGAGGGGCAGGTACTAGAGGGAGATAGGGATATTGGGCGTGAGAGGGTGAGAGAGAACAAGGAGCAGGGCCAGAGCACGGGTTTCATGCGCCCGAGGCAAAACTTAAAATTTGTGCCCCAGTTGTATAAAAAATAATAAGATAAATAAAATAATAAAATAAACAGTGGCGTAGATATCGGGGCTGCAGGGGGGTGCGACCGCACCCCAGCGCAACGCAAAATAAAAATAAAAGGGCGCCAAAATACTGGATAAAAAAAAGAATAATTTAAAAAAAAAGATAAATAAATAAAATAATAAGAGGAAAAAATAATAATGATTATTAATGCGCCCCTAGGACCTCTGCGCGCTAGGCGACCGCCTAATGGCCGGCCGGCCCTGCGAGGTATGCGGGAGGAAAAGGGGTGAATGGGATAGATATGCAGGGGGATGGGGGAGCAGGTGAGTTATACACAGGGGCACAAGGGCCCCATCACCCGCATCTCTATATACTGAGTGTGCCCCTGTGTATAACAACGCTGATCTGTGCTGCTCCATCTGATCTCACTGCGCAGTGATCCAGGGACCATCCGATCGCCATTTAATGGGGTCAGGAAGGAATTTTTTTCCCCCATTGCACAGCAGGGGTTATGTTTCGCCTTCCTCTGGATCACAGCAACAAACTGCACTTTGTGCATGAATTATCAGTGAGATCTTTATACACCCTGCATTGGTCTTCACCCCTTTGCTGCCGGAGGGGCCTGCAATGCATTGCTCTGCGTGTTACTATATCGCTCTGCAATGTGCTGCAGGCCCCTCCCAGCAAAGAGATTCATTATTTCAATAAAATACTCTCTTTAATCAAACCTATGTGTAGTGTCTTTTCTATCCGTTGTATCTATTGCTAACAGCTCAGTGATTCTTCCCCAGGACGCTGCACTAGTGTCACGCTGCCAAGCCCAGGTGTGAGGGAGATTTATAGGGTCACATATACACTTCTGCCAAAACACGAGTGCAAACAGGAAGCCCCTCTGATCTCATATATTTTATTACACAAAACGGTATCTAAAAAGGTAAAAATAACATACATGGGATTCTGCTACAAATATCTCTCTAATTACAAACCAATTAGCAAATCATTCAGATTAGTCGAGCGAAAAGAAAGGGTTAAGTATCTCATGTACAGTATATGCAGTGTAGGCTGTTCTGCAGCATTACATGCAGGGGACAACGTTTAGGGGATATAAGTAATGCTGATCTCAGAGCTGACCGGCTGACCTGCTCTACCGGCTGACCTGCTCTTCTGGCTGACCTGCTGACCTGCTCTACTGGCTGACCGGCTGACCTGCTCTACCGGCTGACCGGCTTCTCTTTTCAGCTAAATGACCTGAATTGTGGCCCCTGTATCTCCCAATTAAACGTTTTATTGGCATATTCTTGTTTGACTCGTTCTATACAGACATTTTCTATATATTCATTGTGGGATTTGATAACATCTGTAAGATCTCTCAGAATATCACATTCTGTACGTTTGTGTTGAAGATTTTTCCATTCTCAATTTACTTAATATTAGTTTTTGGCATCAATTATTTATATCGAGTCCAAAATACCTTTATACAGAATGCTGTTCCCCTTAGCCCACAAATGCTGCTTCATTAAAGCCCATGGGTGGCACTTTATGCATTCTCAAACTTTTAGGCAACATCCCTAATTTCCAAAAGTGGGATTAAATCTGTACATATTTAAATGGTTAATTTTCTTACTCAGACTCCTAAATCCCTCCCCAAATATATCCGTTTCACATAAAAGTGTGTGCGCTTCTCCTTCCGCCTAACTGGCACGTCGTCCTTACGGGCGCCACTCCTTGCAACTCCACGCTGCCCTCCAGTGGCAAAAGAAATAAGATACATTTACTATACTCGTCTGGCAGCTGCTCCCGTATAAGGTGGGTAACTCTGTATTAGGGGTCTTGGTAGACTATATTTTATACTTATGTCGGATAGATGAGGAATTAATATTCCTAACGGGTTATTGTGAGAGGCCTTAGATCTTATCCTATATGCACGCAGCCCTCGCCTCTCTGACCTTGAACACGTACTTCAATCTGATTTTTGAGACTTGAAACTGGATTTCCCAAAACAAACTGATTTTAAACACTGACAAGACTGTAACAATGGTATTTGGGACCAGAGCTAAATTGCTAAAGCTACCAATGACAGAGCTTCAGATAAAAACCAGCTCTAAAACCATCCTAGCCCCTGTTACTTGTTTGAAATATCTGATCATTCAACTCCCATTTAACATTTGGGTTGCACATTGATACCCTGACATCCAAATCCTATGCCAAACTAGGTGTACTTTAAAGGAACAAATCCTCCCTAAGGCCCTCATGCAGTAAGCAGCGATAAGCCACTTATCACCAGCTTATCGCCAAAAAAGCCACACTGATACACACACACACACACACAGATACAGACACACTGATACACACACACACACCGCGCCCTGATGGCAGGGGTGGAGGCGTGGGGCTCCTGCTCTCCTCTGTCTGCCGTTACCGAACCCTTCCTATTCCCCCCTCTCTTGCTTTTCCCTCCTTTGAGGCTCACACTGTCCAGATCTTCTCTCCTCTCCCTGTTCATGTGGCGGTCATCTATCGCCCACCTACCTCTACTCATCCCCCTTCTGCCTTTCTCTCTCACTTTGAATCCTGGCTCTCTTTCTTTCTCTCCTCAGACTCCCCTGTTCTTCTCCTTGGGGACTTCAATTGCCACATTGATGACCCCTCTCTCTCTTGGGCTTCCCGCTTTCTTTCTCTTACCTCTTCTTTTGGCCTTCAACAGTGGACTGCAGCCAGCACCCACAAGGATGGCCACTACTTAGACCTGGTTTTCACTAAAAACTTATCTCTCTCTGATTTCTCCATTTCCCCTTTTCCTCTCTCTGACCATCATCTCATCTCATTCTCTTTATCTCGCTTCTCCCCTTCTCCACCTCCATCTACCCCCCGGTTCTGCAGAAACCTGCGCTCTATTCACTTACCTGACTTTGAGTCCACTTTACACTCCTCCCTCTCCTCTCTCAGCTCTGCTACAGACCCTGACAACCTGGTCAGAAAGTACAACTCTGTCTTGTCCTCATCTCTTGATCTACATGCCCCGCTTTCTCTCTGCCGCCCTCGCCCTTCTAACCCTAGACCCTGGCTAAATTCCCACACGCGCATGCTGCGTTCCTCCACTCGTTCCTCTGAACGCCTCTGGAGGAAGTCTCACACTCTCGCAGACTTCCTTCACTACAAATTTATGCTATCCTGTTTCAACTCTGCCCTCTCGCAAGCTAAACAAGCCTACTTTTCTGCACTAATAACATGCACAAGTCTAACCCACGCCGACTGTTCTCTGTCTTTGATACTCTACTCAAACCACCCTCAGCTGCCTCTCCTTCCTCCATCTCCGCTCAGGACTTTGCAGACTATTTTAAGGAAAAGGTGGAATCCATACGGCAGAACATCCCCTGTTTCTTCCCCCCATCCTACACCTCTTCCTAACTCTCCTCCTGCCTTCCTTGAGTCTTTTTCCACTGTCTCAGAGGAGGATGTGTCGCTGTTGATCTCCTCTTCTCCCTCTACCACTTGCCCTCTTGACCCCATTCCCTCCCATCTCCTAAAACCTCTAGCTCCTACTATAATCCCTACGCTTACACACATTTTTAACTCCTCCCTCTGCTCTGGAACCTTTCCATCCTCCTTCAAACATGCAACAGTCATACCATTACTCAAAAACAGCAAGCTTGACCCTACCTGTCTTTCTAACTATCGACCTGTCTCCCTCCTGCCTTTTGCCTCTAAACTACTTGAACGTCTTGTATTCTCTCGCTTGCTCCATTTTCTCAACACTTATTCTCTCCTAGACCCTCTACAATCTGGCTTCCGCACTGCTCACTCCACGGAAACAACCCTCACTAAAATAACTGACGAGCTCCATGCTGCCAAAGACAGAGGTCATTACACTCTGCTCATATTACTCGACCTCTCTGCAGCATTTGACACCGTGGACCACCCTCTTCTCCTCCACATTCTCCATACTCTAGGTATTCGGAACAAAGCTCTATCCTGGATCTCATCCTACCTCTCCCATCGTACTTTTAGTGTCTCTTCTGCTAACACCTCCTCCTCCTCTATT